>NW_005842895.1:32774-59297 GCF_000455745.1 Alligator sinensis
AGGCATCTAGCTGGGGTCACCTAAACCCAGCGCTCTTTCCTGCCTATGCAGGGGGTCAGACTCAATGATCTATTGAGGTCCCTTCCGACCCTAACATCTATGAATCTATGAATATGGGAGTCAACATTATATTTCTCACTGCTAAAACTACCTTTATGACCTTGGCAAATCACTTGTTTGGTGTTTCAATAGCTCTGTAAAATGGGGGCTAATTAAGATTGTGTATACTTTATTAATTAAGGCTTATGTTGTGCTTTGATACAGCTGATAGAAAGCCTGGAATGAGGACAAAGTACGATTACCATTTTACACATTGACTTAATTGAACATTTTTGAGTTCATGCATTATGATGGATACCTCAAGGGATAGCTAGCTGGTGCTTTAACTCAATAGGTTTAGAATATAAATGAGGGCAATATTCCTTTTGCTTAGTAATATGGTTCTTTACCAGTCATCTTTTAATGCTTTTTTAAAAAAATGTCCTTGGTAACGTATTTTACAGTAACCAAGATCTTGCCAGTGTACCATGCTGCTATGGTTCAATACATTTTCAACAATGATTGCATTCATTTCTGAAGTCCCACAAATGTTCTTGAATGTATAATAAGTTTTAAATTTGTTTACCAATTCATTTGACCTTTAAGGACACAGAATACATTTTCCATTCTTCTCATTCTTTCTAAATAGCAAGCTATAAAGGGCACATCCAAGTAATAGCATAGCCATAGAAAAATGGGAAAATGCTTTGCATTGGTCACGCTAATTTCAGAAGAATTATTACATTTCTACAGTAAGAGGAATTTGCTCAGTTACTTACAGTAGCTATTTTAATAATTTAAAATTTCTATCTACAATTCAACAAATCTTCATTTTATTTATATATAACCAGGAGATCCATGCATAATTACACATATCAGTATCTATTAAACCTCCAAATCACCATGAATAAAAGTCACTCACATAACAGCCTGACAGAAGAAGTACCCTTCCTATCTGCCCTGAAAATCAACAGAGCTGGATGTCAGTTGAGTACAATCACAGATTGAAGATCTTCACTAGAAAAAGATCTGTTACCAGCACCTTACCTCTAAACTAGAGTTTACAAAGTGGAATTGAACGTAAGCCACATCCATCTTCATGGGATCATGAGGTTTCTGGGCCGGGGTTTTAGTTACTAAATGTTTTTTACAGAGTCTAGACTAAAAGACCCTTCTGCTGAGTCTTCAGGTATGACTGCAATATACATGTTACATAAAAGTAATGAAATATGAGTAATACATTACATTATGCTGCAGAGGGTGCAATCATAAGTACTTAACTGATTTTGCTCTCCCAGGCTCATTTTATGGAAGAGGAAATTGCATTTCTATAAAATGGCTCCTCTTTTGACAGTTTAAATTGCTGGGGGTGGGGAGAAACATGCCTCTTCCTCAAGTCCAGCTCACTTAAGCAGATGGGATTATACATATGGATGAAATCATTAATTAAGATTGAATATATGAAATATACCACACATTTCAGCTAATTAAAGGAGTTTTAAGCTATGGAAGTATAAATATTACAAAAGACAACCCAAAATATCTAGAAATCAAAGCATTTGCATGTGTTAGGATAAACTATATTTTAAAAAGTAAATTTAGACATAATATTCCATAAAGGGTTTTCAGCACAATAATAGCAGCAGCACAAAGATTTTACTCTCAGAAAAAAATATTTGTGAATTGGCTCCACTCATTGTTTATGTAATATAAAGTATATTTGGTTTCACTGTACCCTAATGACTATGTTTATTGGTAAAAAAAAAATGTAAATGGTATGAATATTATATAACTAGGTAGATTTTCAAGGAAATGATAAATAATATTTATATATGTATAATACCAGCTGAGCTAAACTGTGTTTATGGGAAGAGAACTAAAATGGTGATCTTTAACATTTCCAACTATGTTGACACTTAAAGGTTTGTTGCAAAAGTTGAGGAGAAATTTAAAACTTTATTCCAAGTCTGGTCATGTTTTGAAAGCCTCAAACATATCTTTCTCTCATAAAGGCACTCTTCACTTTAATTATGTAGTAGCTATCATAGTTGCTCTTCCATTTACCTCACCTTATAATGATTCATGGGAGACTGTGGATAGGTGTTACATGTGTGATGGGAGAAAAGCCTTTCTCCTGTCACAAAAAGATAACCAGCTCTTCTGCAAGGAAGTTAGATCACTTCTGAGCAGGGAGGTCTCTCTTCTCCAGCACTAATTTGAACAGCTGTATACTTCTCTTGGGTGGTAAGGAACAGGAGTACCATAAAACCATAGAAACTTAGGGTTGGAAGGGACCTCAGAAGGTCATCTAGCCCAACCCCCTGCTCAAAGCAGAACCAATCCCAACTTTATCGTCCCAGCCAAGGCTTTGTCTAGCCAGATCTTTAAAATCTCCAGGGACAGAAATTCCACATCTTCTCTGGGTAGCATGTTTCAGTGCTTTACTACCCCTCTTAGTGAGAAAGTTTTTTTTTCCTAACATCTAACCTAAACTTCCCTTGCTGCAATTTGAGACCATTGCCACCATTGTCATTTGTCATCACTGAGAACAGTCTAGTTCCATCCTCTTTGGAACCCCCTTTCAGGAACTTAAAGGCTGCTATTAAATCCCTGCTCAATTTTCACTTCTCCAGACTAAAGTCCAATTCCCTCAGCCTCTCCTCAGAAGTCATGTGTCTCAGACCCCTACCATTTTCACTGTCCTCAACTGGAGTCTCTCTAATTTGTCCACATCCTTTCTGTAGTGTTGTGCCCAAAACTGAACACACTACACCAAACGTGGTCTCCCCAGTGCTGAATAGAGGGGAAGAATCATGTCCCTCAACCTGCTTGCAACACTCCTACTAATGCAGCCCAGTATGCTGTTAGCCTTCTTTGCAACAAGGGCACGCCATTAGCTCATGTTCAGTTTATTGTCCACTTAACCCACATGTCCTTTCCTGCAGAGCTGCTGCTTATCCAGTCAGTCCCCGGTCTGTACTGGTATCCCACAACCCCCACTCTCCCTTCCCCCTTCCATGAACAGGAAGAGAGGGAAAGCACTAGCTCCTTGATAGCCAACTCAGAGAGCCCTGTAAATACCTTGCTATCCATGATAACACCCTCTTGCCCCTGAACAGACCAGGGTCACCTGGCTATGTGCAAGGATGGAACCTTTTGAGAAGGTTCAAGCCACAAGGCATCTGACTCCTGCTCCCTGCACAGCTGAGAGATTCTGTATGTGTACAGGTGGGAGGACATTTCCTTGCATTTGGACCTGACCAGCAGTGGGATGTATACAGCTGCACTGTATTGGTCTCCTGCCCCTGCACAGATTAGGGTGAGAGAGTGGGGGCTTTCTCCATGGCTTAACTTGTCCCCAGTACTCCAGGGTTGAGTGGAACTCTGCCGCCTCTGCTTCCTACCCTCTACATAGACTGGGGTTACCTTGGTCTGTACAGTGGGTGGGGAAGGGGTTGTCAGAGAATTTTCCCAGAGTCTCAGGGATACCACATTGCTTGTTCCCTCCACAGAGGGGAACTTGGTCTTTGCAGGGAATGGGGAGTGGAAGGGGTGAGGAGAACAGTTCTCCATGTCCCTGCTAGCCCTATGGGGTGCAGGGATGTACAAGGCATTTGCCACTTTTGGTAGCTGTCAACTCTCCATTGATAGGCTGGCCCCATCCCAGTCAATCATTGGGCTTTTCCTTTCCAAGGACAGGGATGAAGAGAGTGAGCCAAGGAGCATCCCTTTAATATCTCCTGGTACGAGAAATTCTTAGTACTGGAAATGAACATCTGTCCACAGTAGTTTAGCTCCTCCTTCACTTCAAGTGAAATTTATGATTGTTTGTTGACATGCTTTAAAAACTTTGACCTACTGATCTGGTACCAGTCCATCCATTCCTGACTCAGTCTTGTAGTGGGAAAAAGTTATGCACAGGGCATATATACATGTATCTGAGTATATATATATTTATTTATATAGATTGGTGTTACATGATTATGACTTCTGGTTCTGCCCTAATAGGACACTGAGAATCTATCCAATTCAAGGTTCATTGTAGCTATTAAATATTTTCTTTCCAGCATTTTAGGGTATATACTTCTGGAAGAAGTCCAGAAACATATAGTGGGAAATGTAACCCCTCTTTGGAATTTTTAAATCAACATGTGGAAATCTATAGCAGCTATATAACTATATTTCACAGTCTATACATTTGTTTACAATTCTAAAGAAAAAGTAGCATTCCATAATACACTCTATAGGTTTATAAAAAAAAATGGCTATAGCATACCATATAATTTCCTTAGAACCTATTAAAGTTTCATTTGATTCTTCCATAATGAAAAGCAATCAACCATCAAATGAACTACTGAAATTCAAATAATTTATTTTTGTTTCATTTCAAGCTGTAACCACTGCAGTCAATTCGGGCCTGAAGAAGGATTCAGTATACACCTTCAACATCAGTTAGATAGGAGCTTATAAATATCAAAACCTACTTTTAAATGTTATTAAAATGCTTTCAACCCTGCTTCCAATCAATTAGAAAGTAACCTAAACAGTGCTTTACATAACATATGCTGATCCTCTCAAACTATCACCTAGTTAATATAATATAAAAATCCTAACAGATGACCTGTTTCTAACCTACAGCTGAAGAATTACTATCTGCTTTTTCTTTTGGTTTTAAAATTGTCTTCCTTCTAGAACTGAGCTATTGAAGAAGAACTGCTTTTGTTTGACATTCTCTCTACTGGGACTTTCAGAAATTCTGTAGACTCCTTAACTTTGTATGGGATGTGAAGAGACATCTAGAAATGAATAAATATAGGTTTAATAGATTTATACCAGAATATTTTAGGAGTCACAGATAGAATGGATTAAGTACATCTTCACAAAGAGTTCAGACAAAAGAATGGCCAGACTTGAAGAAAGTAACAATTTTCATAGATTTCATAGATTTCATAGACATTAGGGCTGGAAGGGACCTCAGAAGATCAAGTCCAGCCCTCTGCCCCAGTAGCAGGAAGGCAGCTGGGGTCATAGGATACCAGCAAGATAAGCATCCAAATTTCTCTTGAAGGTGTTCAATGTAGGTGCTTGAACCACCTCCGATGGCAGGCTATTCCAGACCTTGGGGGCTTGGACAGTAAAGAAATTCTTCCTTATGTCCAGCCTGAAACGGTCTTGCAGTAGTTTATAACTGTTCGACTTCGTCATCCTTTGGGGCCCTCTGGTGAACAAACATTCCCCCAGATACTGATGGTCACCTCTGATAAACTTATAGGTGGCCATCAGATCACCCCTGAGCCTGTGCTTTTCCAGGCTAAAGATCCCCATAGCTCTCAGCCTGTCATCATAAGGTGTTTTCCTGACCTCTGGTCATGCATGTGGCTCTTCTTTGGACTCTCTCAGGCTTCTCCACCTCCTTTTTGAATTGTGGGGCCCAAAACTGGACACAGTACTTCAGCTACAGCCTCACCAAGGCTGACTACAAGGGGAGAATTACATCCTGGGATTTGCTTGAGAAGCATCTATAGATGCAAGCCAGAGTTTTACTCACTTTACTAGCTGCAGCATCGCTTTGAAGGCTCATATTCATCTTGTGGTCAATGATGACCCCCAAGTCTCTTTCTTCGATAGTGCTAGCCAGCGTAGCACTGCCAAGTCTATAAGGATGCTGCAGGTTTTTCCTCCCAAGGTGGAGAACCTTGAATTTTTCAGTGTTAAACACCATCAGGTTCTCATCCAGCCATTTGCTGAGCCTGTCCAAGTCAGCCTGGATCACTCTCCTGTCTTCAGGTGTGGATGCTTTGCCCAACAGTTTGATGTCATCGGCGAACTTGGTCGGTGTGCTTCTGACTCCAATGTCCACATCCTTAATGAAGACGTTGAACAATACAGGTTCAAGGACAGAGCCTTGGGGGACCCCACTGGTCACAAGGCACCATGATGATTGACTTCCACCAATTACCACCCTCTGGGTCCGACCACGGAGCCAGTTCTCCAGCCAGTGGATCATGGAGGACTCAAGGCCACAGTTGGCCAGTTTTGCCAAGAGGTGATCATGGCATACCAGATCGAAGGCTTTTTTGAAGTCAAGATATATGACATCAATTTCTTCTCCCTTGTCCAGGTCATAGGTCACATCCCTTTCTTGAAGATAGGTACCACATTGGTCTTCTTTCAGTCTTCGTGCACTACACCAGAGCACCAGGAGTTCTCAAAGATCCATGCCAGGGGCTGGGTTATGATGCTCGCCAGCTCCTTGAGTACCCTGGGGTGTAGATTGTCAGGGCCAGCTGACTTGAAGGTATCCAGTCTCTCAAGGTGTTCCTTCACAAGGTCAGCATTGATGGAGGGCAGGGGATCTCCCTCACCCAGACCTCCCTGTCCCATAGCGGGCATGGGCATCCCATGAAACTGATGAAAGACCGATGCAAAGTACCCATTTAATAGGTTGGCTTTAGCCTGGGTGTCAGTTGTCAGTTGTCCCATTTGGTTTAGCAGGGGTCCAATATTGCCCTTGCTTTTCCTCTGGCTCCCCACATATCTGAAAAAGGACTTTTTATTGTCCTTGATACTCAAAGCTAGCTGGAGTTCAGTTGCAGCCTTGGCTTTCCTGGTTTGCTCCCTGCAGGACCAGACCAGTGCAGATTTTAGATGGAATTGTCAAATCCAGATAGCTTCGTAGTTTCTCCTAACCACACATTCTGACAAAAGGGCACAGGAAACCATTTTTTGAAAACATGGATATGGAAAACTAATGCAAAAGAACGCGCAATTGATATATATATAGACAAAGGGGAACCTAAAGAGGTCAAAATCATAGACAGTGGATGCAGATGAACTGAATCATTATTTAAAAAATAAATTAGATTTTACTGAATGTTTGACATTGGTAGTCAAAAGGGGTGTGTAAACAGGACCTTATTCAATTCAGATTCAGCCCAAATTGGGGACAATAATTCGATCCATTGATTCAGATCACCGTCCCTGATTTGATTCAGTCAAATCTGAATCTGAAGATTCACTGCTGATTCAGTGAATCAGAGATTCAGACACAGGCACAGCTTAAAATTTTTTTTTCTACATACCTTGAAGTAACAGGCACAGCTCATTATCACTGTAATGCTGGGGTGCATAGAGCATCCCACAGGAGTGTGGGGGTCTCTCCAGCGTGATCGGCAGCAAGCCTAGAAGTGGACTGGACATACTGCCAGTCCACTTCCGGGTCTGCCAGGGAGTGCACAGCCCCTCCCCATGCCCCCCAGCTCAGTGATTGACAGCAGGGGGAACACAGGTACCCCACCTCCAGACCCAGGAGGCATCAGTTACTGAGCCAGAGGGGTGCAGCCCCAGCCCCCCATGCTCCCCAGTGGCCCAGGAAGTGGACCGGATGTGCTTCTGGCTCATTTCTGGGTCTGCTGCCAAGCATGGTGGGGAGCCCTCTTGTGCTTCTGTGGGACACTGCATCTGCCCGAGCTCCTCAGTGTTTAGGGCCCCTGCTACCTAGAGGTATGTAGAAAAAACATTTAAAGCTGTATCTACATCAGAATTACCAAATCTGTCCGAATCTCTCCGGATCAATTCAGAGAGTTTTAAATCGATTCACAGAGATTAAAGGGTCCTCTGATTCAAATCAGATTTGGAGATTCAGCCACCAAATTGAGCCAAATCTCTGCCCAATCAAATGAGGGACTGAAGCTTTGCACAATTCAGCTACATACTGAAATTACATGGAACATCAATGAGAGTTAATTTTGACCCAAAGAATGCATTTAGACCTGTAGTAAAATTATATTTAATTTAGATAGTAAATCTTACATATTCAAGGGGAAACATTATTGTAGCTTTATACCAAGTGCAGTGCTTATTTTAAATTTAGGACGTTTCTTTCTAATATGCTGTCCTTATTCTGAGCATAATTTAAGGATGGCAGCTCAAGGGCGGGGGGTGGTACCAATTTCCTAAAACCTTAAGGGAGACATAGACACTCAAGTCCAAAATTGAAAACTTCAGATGAGCTACCTAACACAGAAGGCACCTATGCATACAACAAACTACGTTGGTTAAGTCTGAGGCTGGGCTTACATACAATCAGCAGAGTCTTGGCAGTGCTGAGCAGCTTGGCACTTTTTTCATGCCTAAACTCCAGCAGGACTCACAAGGTAGTTTCCCCACATGTCTTTCCCACAGACCCTCATCCATAAGGTACAATCACTTACCTCACTCAAAGTGAGTAGGACAAACTGTGACACTTCCTCTACAGGTTTTCTGGAAGAAGGGATTGGCAGGGCTTGCATGTTTCACTCCAGGAAAGAATTCACAACCATGAACCCTAAGTAAAAATAGGTGTCTAAGGTCTTTGGATATAGAGCATACTTGTGAGACTATTTGGGCAAAGCAGGACTGGGCTCACCTAGGAGACACGATAGGCACAATGTAGACTAGCATCTTCCCAAGTGTTGGATGGGACATCTAGACATCTAATTCATGACTGTAGATTCCACAAGGTAGCTGGGCACCTACAAGTTCGCTGCTGCAATTTTAATCCTAAATTCTCATTGTGAACCTGGCCCATCAGGATATTTTAGACAGTACTTTCCTTTTCAGAGGAGAGCAGTTTTTTTAAAGCATTGCATAAAAATTTTAGAAAAAATGTATCATTTTCTTCTTACCAAGACCGATGATAGATTGGTGGCCATAAGAGCTGATGAAAGCAGCTTTGACTAAACATTTTATCATTGCAAAACAGTTTTATGCAAACTGAAACATTTCACAGAAACTTATTTAATTCAATGAGAGTATTTCTGAAGTCCAAGGCAGGCTCCTCAGTCAACACCAGAAAGAGAGGAACATTTACCTGAAAGTAGGCCTGTGCAAAGCAGAAAGTATTTGCTTCGGATTCGGATTCAGTGATTTGGAGAGACAGTGATTTGATTTGGTGATTAGAATCACTGTCCTGATTTGATCCAGTCAAATCTGAATCTGAAGATATTTGGTGCCAAATTTATTTGGCCTTAGACTATACAGAGCAGCCAGATGAGCCCCGGCTTGAGCCAGCAATCCCAGCAGAAGCCGCGGCTTGTCCAACTGCTTCCCCAGCTGTCCTCCCACCAGGGCAAGGCAGGCAGTGCTGGCAGCCTGGGAGAAGCTGCAGGGACTATGGGGAATGATAGGGAGCTGGGGGATCGAACTGGGAGCTAGGGGATCAAACCAGGAGCTGGGAAATTGAACCAGGAGCTGGGGAGAAGCCCCTATTTGTTCCTTTAGCTCCTGATCATTTCCTGCAGCTTCTCCTGGTGCTGCCAGCACTGCCTGTTTCACCCTAGCAGGGGGCAAGGGGGGCAGCTGGGGGAGCCGTGGCTTGAGCTGGCAGCCCCAGGAGCTGATTACAATTTCTAATTGTAATTACTAATCAAAATGTCACAGATTTTTTTGGCCTCTGATCCTGCTTGCGAGGAGGATGTCAAAACTGGCTTGAAAAGCTTCTTGCCTTCTCAACCAGCTTATATTTTTAAATGAATCCTAATTTCAAACTGTTCAGTCCATAAACTGCCTTAAGGAAGTGGGAAATATGGTATGGAACTATTATTATAATAGTTAAAGATATAGGGGAAGATTTTCAAAAGCACAAATGGGAGTTTGATACTTAACTGCCTTTGAAACTCTCCCCCATTAAAGTCCTTTTAATCTTTATATTATTTTTTTCCCTCAAGGCCATACTCTATTTATTTAGCTATATTCCTTTTCTTTAATGCACTTATTTAGCATTTATATTTAGAAAGGTAAAGGTATAGCAGGAAGGAAGCATTGGAAGTCTTGTACTTAAAAAGGAAAAATCTCATAATTCTATTCAGTATGAATGCACAGTTGTCGTTTTAAGGGGTGTGCTGAATGTTCTGAGCTTCTACCCCAGAGGGAACCAGTCCATCTATTATATTTAGGGACTTTTCCAGTAATACTTTTGAAAGTATATAAAGGGAGATAATAAATAAGAGATGGTAGTTAACAAAAGGCAGTTCCAGACTGGTGCAACTGTAGAAAGTGGTGAGTACTGTAGGTTTGTCCATAGACTGTACTGCCTTTTCAAAGAGTTTCTTTTGAATATGGTTAGAACTGTTTGTATTGCAGCACTTAAAACTTATAGACACTCTGAGTTCACTTTACTATTTAATAGCTTTGCTTGGAGTAAAATATTTCTACCCTTGGGAGGATCTAGGATTTTGAAAAGGGGGTGCACATATATTTCCAATTAAAAAGAAACTAGAAGCTTTACTAATATGTTAGGGACCTTGGGGCTATATTATTCATTTCATGATCCAAAAACACCCAAAGACAGCTGAGTCTGTGTGTAGCTTTATGCCAGGTTCAGGGTGGGATAGGAAGCTGCTACAGGGGAGTACAGATGTTACCTTCTAACCCCATACTTGAGTCCCTCAGACACTATACCATGGCCCCAAAGTGCCCCTTGCATATAAAATACATTTTCCATTATTCTCATTCTTTCTAAATAATGTATGTCCCTCACTACCCTTTATGCATTGACCCTGGCACCTCAAATGTACCTGACTCCACTTTGTTCCCTGCTATTCTACATATCTTCATACTCAACCCCACCTCATTGTGCCCCAAAACCATCATATCCCACCATCACCCTCACACCTCACTGAGTCCTACCAAGCTCCCTCACTGCCACCATGAATTCACTGTGCCCTGCACAGGCTGTTTCCCATCCTCCCTAATCCCTTACCATCTCCCTTACAGCCCACTGAGCTCTCCACTGCTGCTCTGAACATTCAAATCTCACTGCAGCCCCTCAAACCCCATAGGCCCCTCCATTTACAATTCCACTTGCTCCTAACCTTATTTAAATCCATTCACCCCAGGCATTGAATCATCCTCTCTCAACCCCAAACCCCATCTCCCCCAAACACCTTCCCACCCCAAAACACCCTAACCCCTTCTCATCCTACAAGCACCCTTCCTATTGAAACCCTTTTGGTATCTGTGAGCTCCTGTAACAGGGAACTCTAACCCTGTTATCAAGAAACAGGGTGGTCCCTTTAAATCCAGAACCTTCTGGGCATGGCTGGCCAGTTGAGCAGGGGTTAAGGAATGAGCCCTGCCAGCTGGTCAGGTGACAGGAAGGGGAAGGCCAGAACCATATAAACTGCAAGTGGAGAAGGCCAGAGAGGGAGACTTTTAGTAATTAGAAGGCAGTCTTTTTGGGAAGAATAAACCATGCTGTGAGACAGAAGCATGATCACATAAAGTAAGTGGGTACTTTGTCTCTCTTGTGTTTTTTTTATTATTATTTTCATTATATGGTCATAGGAGCCTATGGTTTATGTTTGATGTTAAAAATGCCAGTGATTTGTTGCTGAGGCTGTAGCAGACCTCATTAACATTGAGGGGGCATCATGATGGAGGGTTCAAGAAGCCTTGCTGCACTAGGGGTAGGAGAGCAAAGTTGCTTGAAGGGGAGATAGGAGCTTTGAAGTCGGGTCCTAGTAGATGAACTTAAGTAAAAGGCCCTAACTACAGAAAGAAGGGGCAAAGCCAGAGGGGGCTGAGTCCCCAACAGTCTGGCACCACAGGGGTGCACAGTGTAGAAGGACCAGTGTCACAGAGAGTATGGAATGGAGGGTCTTGAGCCAAAGGGAGTTGGAGAGCTATACCCTGATTAGTGGGTTTTTACTGACAAGCCTAGCTAGAGTGGGGTAAGGGGGTAAGCTCACAGCAGCTGAGACCCCAACATAAAGAGGAATTTATAAAACATTTGTGAAGCAAGGGGCACGTCAAGGGTAGGTAGGAGTGTGCATTTTTGCCCTTAAGGCAACACCTCATTATCCTATGGGTGGTGAACCTGGAGCCTGCCTGGGAACCTGTGGATCAGTCTCCCTCTTTTTTTAGAACCAAGTAACATCAAGTCATAGCAGATGAGTAAAGGGGAGGGGGGTGGGGAAGCTGATCCCCAGAGAAGGAAGATCCAGCAAGAGTTGATGGGGGCACACTTAACAGCATATTAAAAGAAAAATGCAGCCCCCTGTCACAGCTCCCATCCAGACCCTTATATCCCTGGGAGCAGTGGTGTACTGTGGGTCTCTGGCACCCGGGGGCCAATGCTTGCATTTGCGTGCCCCTTGCCCCAGAACAATTTGAGCAGAGTATGGGGCCCAGGGCAAATCAAACTGTGCATGGCCCCCTCTCCCATCCCATGGCACTTCCATGAGGAAATTAACAGCACAGTACACTGGATGAAGGGGGAGGGGTGGCAGCTGGAATTCCACAGCCAGATCACCTAAAGAAACTTATAACCCACTGCGTAGGTGGGCAGGCAGACTATGCACCAAACATGGGAGGGTGCCATGGCCTCTCCACCTGGCTCTAAAGGGCTTAGGTGGTGCCACCCCACAGGCCAGCACCCGGAGGCCATGCCCCCCCCCAAGGTACAGCACTGCCTGGGAGCCCCACCCCATCAAAACCCCTCCCAGTTTCCCTATCCCTTATGCTCCTGACCTTGGGGTAAGGCTGTACTGCCCCCACTCCTCACTGCAAACCCATAGCTGGCCTTCACTGCCCTCCACCCTCAAAACACAGAAACAAACACTTGGGGTTGGGAGAAGACTCATTTAAACCATTGTCAACCCCCTACCCGGGGAGACCAACCCCTCTTAGCCACCCATGCCTGGTTTTATGTTGCCTTGGTTACTCCACTGGTGATGGAATCTGGTCATGAGGCCCTGAACCCATCAAGAAGGCAGGCTCATTCCTTTATTCCCTTATTCCTTGACTCAATGCCCAGGTGGTGCATCACCTGGAGGAGGGTGATGTAGGAGAGTATTGTCCTCAAGACCCACAGCTCTCCCGAGCTTAGATCAACATATTGAAATCTATATCTAAGATGCATATCTAAGTCGGTTGCAGTTAAGTAGGTGTGCTGGTGTCTTCCCTTTCACTCCGTGTTCACCAGTGCTCTCATCCTTCTGTGCCATGCACACCATGTACCAACCATGAAAAATAATATCATTGCTTCAAGCATCTTTCTCATTTTTCATATAGTTTATATCAAGCACATCATATACCTATCATACAAGTTTAATATCATCACCTTGTATATAAGCTATAATCATAACGCATATCAATGCTATCATTTCACATATACAAATTACAGCCAGGTGATCAAATTTGACATTTGTAATGCTGGCCAGCTGTCCACTGAATAAATCAGCTTGTATTCCCAATGACTGGTAATAATGCCCACATTCTCAAACGGACAATAGGGCAACAGTCTCCAAGTCTTGATTTTTGACAATAATGTTCTGTGTACCATTGACTATCAGTCTCAACAAACAACTTGCACTATCTGGACACTGATTCTGCAGACTAACAGTCCAGTTGATCTTATCATTAAGATTCCAGACATCCAGTTTGACATGGATGTTTCCTTCAGGATCATCTCTCTTGCAGGTGAGGATAATTGTATATCCATTGGTCATCATTAGCTCTGGGACCCCTTGCTGTTTGATGTTCACTCCAGCATGCTGTATGATGGACCATCGATGCAGTTGCCATCTCGTGGTTACAACCACGTTGGGTCTGTCTGGCTGATTTGCCTGCAACACCATGAGGATGATGGATGCTTTTTCCTTGGCCACAGTAACAAGAGGTTCCTTTCCCAACCATCTGAGAGCCATTGTCCACCTCCTCCTCTCTGTGGATGCATCATGGAGCATCCTGCCAGGAGAATCAGTCTTCAGAAGCAGTCTCATTTTTACCTATAAGAAAAAAGAAGATGGACAAAATTACATTTATCTGTGTCTCACTCTGTTGTCCCTTCCATTCCTTAAGCTGAGAGGAATGGAACCATTTTTTCAGTTTCTTTTTATTTCACCTGATCTCTAAGGTGTATACAGTTGGACTGGCCTTGTTCACTATGTATACTGGTCCAAGCCATAGGGGAGAGAATGCATGCTTGCACTCTGAGACAGCTTGATATATATAACTCGATCCCCTGTGTTCCATTCAATAAGGTCTTTTTGACAAACAAAATACTTATTCATTTGAGTCCCGTTTATTCCCAAAGCATGTGCTACATGCATCTGCACATCTCTGATCTGTTCCATCAAGTTATCTACCCGTTTTTCTGTTAACACCTTGGGCTGCCAATTGTTTGGGACATCCTTGTCTATCCACCATCTCTCTGGTAACCTCATATTTTTTCCGTCATTGCTAAGCGAGGCATCATCCCATGGCTGGCTTTAGAGCCTCTCACTGTCCTCAGGATGAGGGGCAGCCTCTCACCCCAGTCTGTACCATAGATGTTAACCACCTTGCATAAGGCATTTTTTGATAGTTCAATTACTTTTTTCTACACGGCCTGAACTTTGAGGGTGCCCAGGTATGCCCAATCATTGCCTGATGTTAAAGGCCTGGCACACATCTTTCATCACCTGCCCCACAAAGTGAGGTCCTTGATCGCTGTTCAAAATGTGAGGTGTTCCCCACATAGAGAACACTTGCTCAACTAGCACTTTTGCAATAATCTTGGCTTTGCAGTTTCTGGTCAGTAGTGCTTCCAACCATTTGGTGAAGCAGTCTATTATCACTAAGCAATATAGGTTACCTCTTTTACTCTTCGGAAGAGGTCCTATAAAATTGATTTGAATGTGGGACCATGGCCTATCAATTCTTTGGTGTCTCAATATACCTTTCTGTGCCATATGATCAGGGTTATTATATACAAAAGGTAAAGAGTTTTGTATCAAACTACTTGTATCTTTTCTCAATTTGGGTCACCATCTAACGCTGTCCAATCTCTCTATAGGTGTGTTGTTTGTTTTGTTTGTTTGTTTTTGTTTTTTTTCCCAGGCCCAAAATACCCCTGATCATGTATTGATGCAATCAGTTTGTACAGTCTTGGGCACCACCCACACTGGAAGCTCTTTGCCCTTTTTGGTAAATATAAGGCGTATTGGCTCTTGCCATACCTTCAAGTCCTGTAATTTCCCAATTTTTATCAAATTTTGGATATCCAAATCCTGGCATTGTTGTTGATTTAATTCAACTGCATCAGGAGGGGATGGATTCATTTTACACACAGGGCCCTCTTCACCTGTGGGTGGCATCTGCCACAGTGGCCCTACCCTGGCCCCTACCTTTGCCTGTGCATCTACTTGTGCATTCCACTGAGAGTCCAGAGAATCTTGCTTCTGGTGTGCTTTTACCTTACACATTTTCACTGTTTGGTTCTGTCTCTGGCCCAACTTAGCAATATATCTGAGCAGTGTTCCATATTTCACATCCTTCTCATCAGAAGTCTTCATATTTCATTTGTTCCAAACTGGCAACCAATCTAACAATGTATGCACTGTGCAGTCAGAATCACTGTACTTTATACATGATTCCAATTCAGATACATTTTCAAGCGTGGCTGCAAAGGCTGTAATCTCAGCAGCCCATGCTGAGTGTGATCTGCATTATCCAATCTTTTTTCTGAGTGATTTCTCCTGCCTGATTTCACTCTGATTGCTGTGAACTCGGTCATAGGACAACCACTGCTATAAAAGCTGCTGCCATCCACAAACCACACTGAGTCTGTTTCTTGGAATACTTGCTCAGTCAGCTTACATCCTTCCTTAAAGATACCCACTAGAGCAGAGGTGGACAAAATGCGATCCACGGGCCAAATGCAGCCCACCAGGCCATTCTATCCAGTGCACAGGGCCCCTAAACATTTAGAAAATTAATATTTATCTGCCCCTGGCTGCCTGTTATGTAACCCTTGATGGCTTCCCAAAACTCAGTAAGCGGCCCTCCACCTGAAATAATTGTCCACCCCTGCATTAGAGGCTCCTGACATGCCTCAGCTATTGGGCACTCGTATTCAGTGCCACTAATGACTAAGGCATATAGTGCTGCTGGTTGGGTTTGAACATTATCCTATATAATGTTTTTGTTTGCCAAAACAATTGTCCAATGTGCCAGACATGGGGCTGAAATTCCTGCATCCCTGGCCTTTCCGGACACAACATATTTAACTGGAGAGTATGCAGAATGCAGTACCACTGGGGACATCCCAATCAAATAGCTTCAATGCCCCAGGGCCCAAACTAAAGCAAGTACTTCACATTCACATGGGTTAAATTTTTTTCTCTACTTCCGACAACACTCTGCTGTCATAAGCCACTAGCTTCCTACTAGTTCCAGACTGCTGGAACAGTATCACTCCAATATGAGTGTGGGTGGTCGCCAAATCCAAGTAAAATGGCTTCCCCACTTCTGGGTATGCTAGCACTGGAGCCTGAACTACAGCTCTCTTTAGTGCCATGAAGGCATCCTTCTGTTCCTGACCCCAGTGCCATGGAATTGATTTCTTTAGAAGTGTGTATAATGGTGCAGCCACACTAGCAAAGTTCTCAATTGATTCCCTTTAGGAACCCCACTAAACCCAAAAAGGATCTCAAAGTATTTAAAATCTGTCAGTGCAGTCAGATCCCAGATTAATCTAACCCTCTGTACACCCAGACTGTGTCTATTTGATTCAAGCCTCAATCCCAGATATACCACTCTGTTTACATAACTGGGACTTTTCAGGGTTCACCTTAAAACCTGTGTATTGATTACACCCAATACCATCCTGGTGTACTCCAGACACTCCTCCCTCTACGTTGCAGTTATCAGGATGTCATCAACATATGAAATGATGTGTCCTTTGTCATTTCCTAGAAGCTACTCCCACATTCTTGACACATAGCAATGGCAGTGCACAGGACTGTTGTTATATCCTTGCAATAACCTAGTAAATGTAAATTGCTTTGAACAGAAGGTAAATGGAAACTTATACCAGTATTTTGGGCTCACAGGAATGGCAAAAAAGGCATTGGCAAGATCCAATACAGAGAACCAAACTGCCCCATGGGTAATGCTCACCAGTACCTTGGGGTACTTTGCTACAATGGGCATCAAAGTTGGAGTGCATCAATTAAGCTGCCTATAATTGATTGTCAGTCTCCATGTCTTTCCATCAGCCTTAATTATGGGCCAGATGGGACTATTTACTGTACTGTGTGTCTTGATTAGTACCTCCTGCTCCACGAGGGCATCAATTGTCTCTCGGATACTTGGTATGACTTCTTGGAGAAATCAGTACTGTAGTCGTGGGTCCTCACCCTCCATTTCCATGCATGTGTTGATCCTCCCACATTGAAGCTTGTTCTTGGCCCATACCTGTTTAAGACTTAAAGCTACCAGTCTAATGTCATCCTCCCACTCTAGAAGCACTAGCGTCTCTGCTGCCTTTAGGACTTCACATCTGTGTCTGGTCGGTACTATAGTCATCTGCTCTGAACTCCTAATGAGTCTAAGAACCTTATTGGGGAAGCCCAAGGTTATATTCCATTCTCTCATAATGTCACTTCACAAAATACCTATGTTGCCCAAAAGTCCAAAGTGAAACTCCCCGATTTGGGGATCCAATCTTTATCTCCATTAAGTCTGTGAACACTACTACCTGCTCTGAGCCATCAAATACTTCCAGAATTGCATTTTGCACTGGAAGCCAGGTAGAAAATGGCTCCTTTGTTGTGCTAATCAAACTATAGGTGGCACCAGTATCAACTAGCATGTTCTGTTTATGCCACAGTGCTTCTTGACTCAAATAATCCTTAAAATAAACAAGAAGTGTAGGGTGTCCCCAGTTGTCATATGTTATGAGTGCCAAATTAGGTTCAACAAGCTGGGATGCAGGAAGTGCCAGGCTGCCTCCACTCTGAACCAGGACCAGCTGCTGGGGGTGGTGGGGGTAGCCCTTTATCTCCTCTGCCAGTAACATCCTGTTTCTTGTACTCCATTAATAACTCTAGCAATCTCAAAGTGGGCAGCACATGGATAACTTCCCTGCTATTATATTTTAGAGCTCTTTCCATATAGAGTCCCTAAATTCCATACATGGGGAATGATACTCTCTCTGTTCATATGGCTTATCACCCTTGTCTCAGTTGTTAGCAGGGGCTTCTGCCATCTTGTCCTTATTGTGCGCTTGGTTGAACTACATCATTCAGTTACTCTGCTTGATAGCACTGGCATGCAGTCATCCTCAGGGTATCACTCACTCGCTTCCGGTGGTCTCACTGTTGAATCTGACAAGTTTAGTTTTTCTCCTTTTAAAATTCTCTTCTTCCTCACTGCAGCTTCCCTGTAAAATTGCTGCCATCTTACCTTTCTTGGTTTCACAGCTCCTACTGGCCTCTAGTTCATGGCCTTCTCTGGCCCATACCATAATATGCTATTCTGGGCTCCACCACCAAGATGGTTTTACTGCCAGGCTAAAAACCTCTTTATCAATGGATTCTTAAAATCTAGAATGTCAAATTATAATGACCACTAAACAGTGTGGCTAACCCAGCCACCATTTAAAGTAATATCTTTCTTTCAATGTAAGCTCAGGCCTCTCACTCTGCTGCTGCTGCTTCTCATTATGGAAGAGCACTGTAGCAGGCTTTGCAGGAAAGAATAACTTTGAGATCTCATCGCAGATTGCTGTGCTGTTTGGGGCCTGTTTCTTCCTAATGGGTGTCAGTCGTGCTGCAAAATCTTTATGGTCCATGCACTCTTGGACAATTTCTATGATATCAGACATGGTGTAACCCACACTGTCCCCAATCCTGGCCATTTTCAGAAGCGCGCTCTCTCTCTCTGTCTCTCTCTGTCTCTCTCTCTCTCTCCTGGTGTGCTAGGCTGCGCTACCTTCTCAGGAACATTACAGCTTCTGAAACTAAAAGTACTCCCAACAGAAGAGCTAAGCTCAGTGGACCTTTCTTCAACTGGTTGCAGCTTTCTATATACCCAATGATACTTTTTCAGATACCTTTTCACTGTCTCTGTTTAAATCATCTATTCTCCTTTCATAAATCATGATAGGATGGTTGTTCCTGCTCTGCGACTCCCTCTAGAGTGTATTCCTTCAGCTCTCTCAACTGCTGCTTATGTGTGATCCTGAATGTAGCCTCTAGGTCTTCTGTCTGTCACTTCCAATAATCCTTGACCTCTGTTTCTAAAGCTCTTCCTTTCTTTATGCTGCAATCTCTTCTTTTAACTCCATTTCCTTGGCATCTCTCTACACCATTCCCTGCATGCCTGCTTTCTCTCTATCTCTTTTGACTTACTGTGTCAGAGCATCTATCTGATCTTGCGGACCCTTCGCTACATCAACATCTCTCTTGGCCTTCTCGGCCAGTTCTCTAACGCATGTCAAGATCCCTAAAACCATGGCCTTCTTACAGGCTTTCTTGTCTCTACACTTTTCACCCAGCCACAACTGCCAATGCTCGCATAGCTGATCATAGGCCAAATCCTCCTCTTTCCAAAATATAAGTTTCTTAACTGGATATTGCCACACATGTTTATTTCTAATCCTTGGTTCAGTCCATTCTTTGAATAGCTCCATGGCACTCTTGGCCATCACACCTAATCACTGCTGATCCATCCATCTTGTCTCACAACAACAAGCTGTTCACACACAAATCAAACTCAAAATGGCACTCGCTCACTGCTGTCCCACAGCAGGGTACAAACTTATGGTGGTGGCATGCTTATTTCTGCCAGGAATCTCAAACAATTCCAAAACAATAGCCTCTCACTCTGCATGTTATGACCCCTCCTCAGATCAATTGCCCCTTGTACTATCACACAACAGCACAAAACTAAAGGTACAAGAATCTCCAACAGAACCAGAAAACCAAGATTAACCCTTTCAAGCCCACTACAAGTAAGCACAGAGGATTACAAGCACAATCCACAATTAAACCCTTATCGCCCACTCAGGGATGCCAGACTGAAAGGCAGACACTGCAGTGTGTGCCTGTGACACTGAGCACCCATAGCAAACCTAATGGGTGACCAGAGCCTTTTCTTAATTATCTTTGATGGAGGTGGGTTTTGCGGCCAGGAATGCACGTAAGACTCTAGCCCGTCCTCATGCACCCTATAATGAGACTATTTTGGAGACTGAGGTAAGGCTTGTAGGTATATTATAAAATCACAAATACAACAAAAATAAGAGCATCAACAAGTAAGAATAATGCAACAATTGTATACACTGGTTTGAATATAAGACAATAAGCAAGACTGCCAAAGGAGGCAGTAGAGAGCAGCATTAGGGTCTTCTCAAGGCTCACTGAACCACTGTGACAACTAAGCCGTCAGTCTTTTCCACACAATGTAATCCAACCAAGAGTGAGGGGAAGGGTGATTATTTACCAACTCCAGCTGATGATTGAGGTCCCAGATAAGTATGTGTAAGTCTTCAATCAAATAGTCCAAATAATCCAATTAGTCATCCCTCATACACTCTGTCACAAGCAATCCAAACTCAACCAATCCCTCTCAAAATCAATCATCAATCAATAAACCAACCAATTGAATCATGCACAGTATACCATCACCATAGTTCTCACAGTCCTCAACTTACTTGTGCCAATTATTCCCAGTTGCATGCCCCAAATCCTCACTGGATTCCTCTTATACCAACAAAGTCACTCCACTTGTCAATCATCGTCCAACCAATCATGCCCATGTGCACATGACACCCAAAATATGGTGGACCCAGCACTTAGGTGTAGCACATGGCACTGCAATGAACCAAAGAGGCTACTGCGTATGCTCCCAGATGGCAAGTGGGTCATTGACATCATCAAGGTGTAAAGTTCAGCTGTTCCAGAACCTTCCCATATCTATTCAATGTGTGCATGCCTAGGAAGGAAATCCATAATGGGATTCTCTGTTCAACACTGGCTCAGCCTTCTACTACCTTCATCTGCTGCAATGAATAATCCAAGAAATGATCACTGAAATAACTTTCCCCTTGTCTCACCTTTGCAACTTCTTCCTGCTTGATTGGTTTGCCACTGCTACATCTCAGTCTGCCTTTAGCCCTGCCCCTGTCTTCCCTGTCTATGATTTGTTGTGGGTTCAAATCCCTTAGGAACAAAGGCATCTGACAGGGTCCTATGCACCAGGACACCTTTATTGGACATGTAGGGAGGTGAGGGGACAGAGGGCAGGGGGGCGAGCAGAGGAACATTACCGGGGTAGATAACTGACAGGGTAACAGTACAAAAAAGGCTAGCTTTATTAGAGGGAGATTAAGGGTTGTTAACACCTATGGGCTAGGGACAGAAATTACACATAACCAGTTTCTGATCACTTAAACTGGTTTTAAACCTGTAGCAGAACAGAAGCTCAGTGCACATAAACCACTTTAAAAATGGCTGAAACTGGTTTAAGATAAACTTGGTTGAATGTAGTATTAGCCTTAACTTATTTGGGTCAAATCAGTTTATGAAACTTCTACCCTAGAACCCTTTCTGGTTCAAGTTAAACCACAGTCCCTCAGCATCCCAGCATGTTTTGCAGCCCTGTGCTGTGCTGTGCTGTCTGCTTCAGAGAGCAGGGCTGGCCCTGCCCCTCTGCCGCCTAGCTGGAGCAGTGAGGGCTGGCTGACAAGGGGGTGTTGGAGGGGCAAGCCCAGCTGCGAATACAACCCAGTTTACAGGGGGTGGGACTGTCTATCCCAGACAAACCCCAGCTGGGGTCTGGGCCCAGTGGGGGTTGGAGTTAAACACCCCTTCCCCTGCTTAAACTTACCGCTGGCTGCAACTGTGGACTACAAATCCCAGAGGCACCTGGAAACAAGAAAAGTAAGTGGTGATCAACCCTGCAGGGTCCTGCTGCTGTAATTGTGGACTGCAAATCCCAGAGACTTCAGGGGCAGCAGGAACAACACAGAACCAGAGAACCATGCTCTAACGCACCCTGGCTTCTGGCCTGAGCCTCTGCAGGCATGTAACTGCATTTTCTGAATCAAAGGTAAATGTCTGTTCACTTTCATTTCAATTTAATCTATGCAGTTTAGACTAACTAGCAAACAATGAATCAATTCAGCCTCAGGCTTTTTGACTGTCTGCACCTAGCCAAGGAGTGAAGAAGTTAGCAGAAATCAAGTAGATAATAATAAATAATGAAGTCCATTGACTCCCTCAGGTCCACCTGAACACAAATGTAGCTGTCCAGCAGGATAGATTTAGTGGAACAAGAATTAAAGGCAGCATGAAACTACTCCCAATTCCTTCTCCCCCGGATCTTCCCTAGCTTCTACCATCTGCAAACCAAAAGTATATTGAAACAGGTAGAATCCCAGACTCCTGAACTGCCATGGAATCTCATCTCCCCAAAATGAATTCCTGAATTACTTGCAAAGAAAACAAATGCAGGTTTTCCTTGATTTATGTGGTACGTGCGTTCCCGGAGAATGGAGCATAAATCAAATTTGCATAAAGTGAACCTACTTTACAATGTAACAGACAGGGATAGTTTCCCCTGGTGGTGAGGGATGGAGGGAGGGAGTGAGGTTGGGACTAGGGAAGGGGTGCCATTCCCACAGTTGCACAGGGCAGCAAAGTAGAAGGAAGAGAGCAGCACTCACCCTAGCTCTGGCTGTAGCAGCCCAAGGAACAGCTGATGCCAGCTGCCTGCAGCCGCTGGGCTGCACCTTGCTCCATGTGTCCCCCCCTGTGCCTGTACTCTGCTTGTCCACACTCACCTCTGCTCCTGGGCTGTGCCATGCCCTAATGCAGGCAGCTGGTGTTGGCTGCTCCTGAGGCCACTTCATCATGGTTTGGGATGAGTGCAGACAAGCAGAGTCCCAGGTGGTGTGGGGTGCGGCACTCTCTGTAGCCCCACTTGCAGCAGCCCTCGGAGCAGCTAACACCAGCTGCCTGCACCAGGGCATGGTGCAGCCCAGAGACTACAGGCAGCTGGTATTGGCCACTTCTGGGGCTGTTGCAGCAGGAGCTGGGGTGAGTGGGGCCAGGCAGAGCCCTGCGGGGTTTGGGGCATGGTCCAGCCCAGCGGCTACAGGCAGCTGGTGTTGGCTGCTCCCGGGGCTGCTTCAGCCAGGGCTGGAGTGAGTGCCACATCCCATCCTGGCTGGGGCTCTGCTTGTCTGCACTCATCCCAGCCCATGATGGAGTGGCCCCAGGAGCAGCTGACATCAGCTGCCTGCATCAGGGCATGGCACAGCCCAGGAGTGGAGGTGATTGTGGTCAAGTGGATCCCAGGCACAGTGGGAACAGGTGAAGCATAGTACAGCCCAGAGGCTGCAGGCAGCTGGTGCTGGCCACTCCCAGGGCTGCTGGGGTGAGTGGGGGTCTTTCCCCTCCCCCCTCAGACTTACCTGATTTGGCAGGCAGGAGTCTGTGCTGATCTCATAAGAGTGAATTCACCTCACATATAACAAATAATGGGTCTAAATATGCTAATTGCATAAGAGCAAATTTGCATATAAAGAACCCACATAAATTGAGGGAAAAC
This sequence comes from Alligator sinensis, assembly GCF_000455745.1. Classification (NCBI taxonomy): domain Eukaryota; kingdom Metazoa; phylum Chordata; order Crocodylia; family Alligatoridae; genus Alligator; species Alligator sinensis. The sequence continues at coordinate 56,175 of NW_005842895.1, forward strand.
TGTAGTCAGAAACATGAAGCAACAGAAGCAAAGTGAAGTCACCTACCTCATGGGCAGAGTTGATATAAAACATAACAAGTGTGGGGAAGTCTATGGATGTGTAAATAAAGAATAAATCAGATTTTGAAGGTTAATATGCCCTTTAAATAAATTGCAGAATTTGCGTGATCTCTTCGCTTTTGGTTTATACTGATGGTGACATCTCACAGTTAGTATGATGGATAAGTATGCTAAGGAAGTAATCATCCATGTAAATTTGTCTAACATCAACACGAAGTAAGAACAGGGAGGCAAAGCAAGCTTCTGCTTTCAATAAAAAATAAATAAGGTGCTAGAATAGCCCATTTGTCAATACTAAGGCACAGACAGTGTAAGCAGTAAAAACTCAAAGGGCTAAATTCAGCAGTTCTTCAAGCAAAATGGGCAATGCACATTTTGTTGGATGTGAGGCTGTAGAATCTGTCCTATAGACATGAGAAAAGAAGATGAGATTATAGTTGATTTTTTTCACATCACTTTGGTAAATATCAGCTGCTACACTTTAAGCAATGTGGAAGACCGGTACAAAATAAGTAAAGCTTCTAGGATAGCTTAAAGTTTCAGGTTCCACTGATCAAATGTCTGCTACCCCCTAACACCCCAAGACCCCCAAACCAAACTTCAAGCATCCACTATGAACAATAATGAAGAATGATTAGGAAGCAGCTCCAAGAAACTGCCAGAAAGTGACAAGCTGCTTGAAGGGTGGCAGCTAGGGATCTGACAAAATGTAAAATAATATTTTCTATGACATCATTGAATCAGAGTCTGGAGTAAACTGTTTCTTATTCATATTATGAAGGTATTTATGATGCATGATTATTTAAGAGACTAAAATAATATCATAATCTGTGTTTCAAGTAATTTACATGAGCATTAAGACGACAATACAGGCAGGGCTTGCTCTCCATCCATTCAGTTGTCCCAAATTGCAAAACCTTCATGCCTCGTAAGATTTCTTCCATATTTTAAAGGTGAATCTGATTGGGTTTTAATCTTATCAATTTTGGTATGTATATTTAACACCAAAGAACTATTTATTTTTGAGGTATTCTGTCAGACTGCTTTAAGCTGTAGATAAATGACTTTGGTTAACTTAATTAAAAATGAAATAGAATATAAACTAAGCAAGAGCTTGAATTTTATGGTGTTATCTGCAACTTCATTATTGTTTCCTAATATCTAGCTAGCAAGGTTAACACATCTACTAGTAAAAATAGGGAAGCCCTGCTCAAAAGCTACTGATATGTACATACAAATACATTTACATCTCAGTATAGTTTTTTACTGTTTGTGAGGCACTCATTCAGTTTTTCCCTCTTAATAACCCCTTTAGGGAAGCATTATTCCCATCTGCCAGATGGAAAGCTATGGCACTTAGCTACAAAGTGATTTACCAAAGTCACAAGGAAAATCTAGGGCAGAGCTAGAAATTTCACCACTCTCTGTTTAGTGTTTTTTGCCACACAAGACTATCCTTTTTGCCAAAAAAGGAAGGATGGTTCCATTTCCTGGAACATGAATGTACTGATTTCATTGACATGTCAAGAAAGAAGTTGTTATTATGCAAATATTATGTTGTTATAGTTGTTGTTATTATTTTAAACTCTGCGGAGTTTAACTTTTTACATACTGAATTAATGTCTGGATATAAGTGACATTTAATAAGACACATCAGTGGCATTCTGTACTCTACACAGGGTTAGATTCACAGCACTGTACTGAATCATAATCAAGTACATATGACATTTGAAATAATTAGGCATGACTATCAATTCACAGAAAAGTAATGTTAAAACTTGGTCCAGTAGTTCTTCAATATAAATATGAGCAACATCTGCATTTTTAATAGAGATCAGAATCACTTATGTGCTTCCACCACCCCCACATCTACTTCCTTTTAGAATTCTCTCTATGCTTTACTCTCAGGTACCAGACAAAGTTTGGATACAGTTGCTTTACTTCTCAGGTTCAATAAGTCTTAAACTACTAAAATAAGTCCAGTATACAGGGCAATATCAAAGGAATGGATACTCTAGATGACTTTATTCACATTCCTTACTCATCTCTTATTTCAATGATTTGCCTCTCCAGCTTTACACAAAATAACATGAATAAAACCTAACATAAATTTTTGTTCCTAAATAATCATGTCAACTAAACATAAGTAAACAAACAATGCCTGTGGATTGCTGCTCTAGGAAGTTCTTAGAACTTCAGAGATAAATTTACACTGCAAAACGTAGTGTAGCTTGTAAACTAAATCCTGATATCAAATTTTAGGTAAGATATCAGAGGATGACTAGGATGTGGGTGGTCAAGCCTGTGACTGCCCATGAGAATCACAACCCAAGGGATTAGGAACAGACAATGTCAGGTGCAGGCAAGGTCCACACTGGAGTCAGAGGATCTGGAGCTGGCAGATCAGGAGGCCATGGTTTGTAAAGGGCTGAGATGTGAGCAGTCACTGAGGTTGAGCCATGAGCTGGAGAGTGGGGGCAAAGGGAAGATGGGAAATTAGGAACAGGAAAGAGGGATTCACACTCGCACTGAGCTACTGTGAGTCTGAAGCAGGCAACTGTAGCTGTAAGGTACTGGGACTCTTTAGAAAAGATAGATGTGTACTGTCACAACCCAAAGTTGTGATTTTTGTTTTGTGTGCGCTTCGGCACTGCTAAATTATTTTCCCACCAAATTGCAGCTGCTTTGCACGGCGGAGTTTTCTGCTGCAAAGGAGAACTCCGGTACAACGGAGAATTTTCCCACCAATTAATAGCTTTCTTTGCATGGTGCATTTCTTTTGCATCTCAGAAATGCACTATGCAAAGGAGTTCCTGCCATTTGTATTTTAATTCGAGCCCCATTATTGGCTTCTGTTAAATTATGCACACGTGGTGGCTAGCAATTGGCTTGCTAGCCGTGTAAAGAGCTTGGGTGGTTTCCGCCCAAGTTGGAGAGAAAGCAATTGGAGTCCGAGAGGGAGAGCGTGAAGATCTCCAAGTGCTGTGGCTCCTTACGAACCCAACGCATTTCTTAAGAAGGCAACAGAGGTCTAAACAGCCTCTGGCCTCTCCCCGTCGCCGA
>NW_005842895.1:59629-60493 GCF_000455745.1 Alligator sinensis
GGGATGGGGAGGCGGCCCGCACATGGCGACGAGGATGGGATCAGAAGGAGACACGCTAGAGCTAGAATTAGTTAAGAACTGCCCTTGGCGCGATAACAATCGCCAAGTGAAAAGCTTTGAGGAACTGGAGGCACATATCGCTTACCACCAGGCGGGCGGAACGGGTGAAAGATTTGTCAGCGGACGCCTTTCGCTGAAGGGAGAAGAGGGAGTCTCCGAACACAGAGCCCTGAGAGAGAGGGAAGTGCATTTGCTCCCCACGGCGTTCGGGTGTATAATGAGAAACGAACGGGTCCTGTTCAGGCCCCTTGATACTGTGTCCCTCGCTGGACCCAACCCGGTGGGTGAAACGAACCTGACTTTCCCCCGGGAGTGTGCCCGATGCCTACGATATGCTCGGAAGAGTGAAGAACCGGAGCCAATCGGCCGGTTCCCTCCCCTCATGGTGGCTAGATTAAGGGGTCGCGAGCTACCATCCGAGCTCCGCGAAGATCTGGAGATGGAGGAACGAGCCGCAGATGAGAGGGTGGCTTTGTGGTACAACAAGGGGGGAGAATATAGTGCAACTTTTCGTACTGTAATGAATCTAATGCACAAGAATTTAAGTTTGAAAGCCCAGCTGCAGATGGCTGTTCAGGCGGTCAAAGAAGCGGCTGAGAGAAGGGAACCTGAAACGCCGGTCCAAGATGGCACCGACCAAGAGGGAGACCGCGTGAAAGAACCAGAAAAGAAGGGTGGAGTTTTGGAAGAACCTGCGAGAGTTCAGTCAGCGACTCCGCCCATCGATGCAGCGTCGTCGCCGGCAACCCTGCCTAGCGACGCAGCGACGCCTCTGCTGACCACGCCTTCCTACCGACGAAGGAA
>NW_005842895.1:62000-77274 GCF_000455745.1 Alligator sinensis
TGTGTTAAATTATTCACACGTGGCGGCTAGCAATTGGCTTGCTAGCCGTATAAAGAGCTTGGGTGGTTTCCGCCCAAGTTGGGGGGAAAGCAATTGGAGGCCGAGAGGGAGAGCGTGAAGATCTCTACGCGCTGTGGCTCGTTACTGAACCAACGCATTTCTTAAGAAGGCAACAGAGGTCTAAACAGCCTCTGGCCTCTCCCCGTCGCCGAGCGCAATCCTAGACGGATAGCCTCTGGCCTCTCCCCGTCACCGAGCGCAATCCTAGACGTATCCCTATCCTATATACTCAATTGCAAAACCCACAGAGCCTTAACAACTCCGGGGCCAGGGAGCCGAACCAAACCCACGGAGCTTCGACAACTCCGTGGGAAAGAAATTGCCAAACCCGCGGAGCCTTTACGACTCCGGGGCCCAAGAACCGAGTTTGTCGTAGTCCTCCAATGAGGATTTAAGCAGAGCTGAACCTGGGAAACTGTCCAGCCTACACCGCGACCATCTTGGGTGTAAGTAAATAATCTTTGAATCAACCACTACACCTCTGTGACTAATTCTAGCCCATGCGTGCCTTGCCGGCGTGCGGTCCCTTCTGACCCCATGTGCCCCGGCTGCTGGCCACAGCCCACATGCGCAAAGACGGGTCCGCATGTCGCTCCCGGCTCGCACATGGCGACATGGATGGGATCGGGAGGCGGCCCGCACATGTACAAATCCATGAGGCAAGATGCCATGCATGTAACGGTGGTGAGGGAGTTGACTGATGTGATTGCTGAGCTGCTGACGATCATTGAAAACTCATTGTGATTGGGAGAGATCCCAGATGCTTGGAAAAGGATAAATAGTGTCGATCTTGAAGAAGAAGTAGGATCCATGGAACTATAGTCTTGTTAGCTTCACCTCAGTCCATGGAAAAAATCATGGAATAGGTCCTCAAGGAATCCATTCCTAAGCACTTGGAGAAGAAGTTGATCAAGAACATTCAGGATGAATTCAAGGGCATGTCATATCCACCCAATTTGACTGCCTTCTATGTTGAGATGACTGGGTCTGTGGATGCAGGAAGAGCAGTGGACGTAATATACCTTGATGTTAGCAAGCCTTTTGATGTAGTCTTCCACAACATTCTTGCAAGCAAGTTAAAGAAGTATGGGTTGGATGAATGGATTTTAAGGTGGATAGAAAACTGGCTGGATTGTTGGTCACCGAGACTAAATAATCAACGGCTCCATGTCTAGTTGGCAGCCTGTATCAAGTGAAGTTCCTCCAGAGCTTGGTCCCGGAACCAGTTTTGTTCAACATCTCCATCAATGACCTGGAGGATGAGATGGAATGCATCCTCACCAAGTTTGGAGATGATACCAAACTAGGGGGAGTAGGAGGTACTCTGGAGGGTAGGGCTAGGATTCAGAGAAACCTCAAAATATTGGAGGATTGGGTCAAAAGAAATCTCATAAGGTTCAATAAGGAGAAGGGCAAAGGTTAGTGCTTAAGATGGAAGAATCCCATGCATTGGTACAGGCTGGGGACTGATTGGCTAAGCAGCAGTTCTGCAGAAAATGACCTTGGGGTTATAGTGAGCAATAAGCTGAATATGAGTCAACACTCTGCGCTTGTTGCAAAGAAGGCCAATAGCATACTGGGATACATTAGTAGAAGTGTTGCCAGCAGATCAAGGGAAGTGATTCTTCCCCTCTGTTCAGCACTGGTGAGGCCATATCTGGAGTACTGTGTCCTGTTTTGGACCCTCCATTACAGAAAGGATGTGGACAAATTGGAGAGAGTCCAGTGGAGGGCAATGAAAATGGTTAGGGGGCTGTGGCTCACAACTTCTAAGGAGAGGCTATAGGAACTGGGCTTATTCAGTCTAGAAAAGTGAAGATTGATGAGGGATTTAATAGCAGCCTTCAAGTACCTGAAGGCTGGTTCCAAAGAGGATGGAGCTAGATTGTTCTCAGTGGTGGCAGATAGCAATGGTGGCAGTGGTCTCAAGTTGCAGCAAGGGAAGTTTAGGTTAGATATTAGGAAAAAAACCTCTCCCATTAGGAAGTGAATAAAGCACTGGAACCAGATTACCCAGATAGGTTGCGGAATTTCCATTTTTTGAAGTTTTTAAGACTCAGTGTAGAAGGGCAAGGGGAATGGGGAAGGAGAATGCCCCTCTTGCCCCCTCTCCCTTACCTGTTGTCTGGCGAAAAGCCCTGGTGGCTTGGGGTGATGCAGTCAGGGTGATAAACACAGTGTTGTGAGAGATGCAGTCCAGGTTATGCACACTGTTTTCTGGCCAGGAAACAGCATCTGCTGAGGAGAGAGGCCTACACTGTGAGTACCTCAGCCAGAAGACTGAGCCATGGGGAGCCTAGGGCCCCAGATGAAAGCAGTCCTGGCTCTGACTCACTGCAGGTGGGCCCTCCTCCCACAGGGGGCATAAGCCACATCTGGGAGGTGAGTCCCAATGCTGGCTGGCTGGACATGCTCTGGGCAGAATTCAAAGCATACAAGAAGTGATGGAAGGAGGTCTTGGATGATGGATAAAGACACATGCTAGAAGAGGGTGAGAGGCAGACAGGTTCTTTATTTTTTGCACGTTACTGTAGTTTCCTATTGGATGGACTGTTGGGGATTCCAGGCATGAAGTCTGGGATCTACAGCTATGACACTCCAAAGGCTGGTGTGATGGTCAAAGGGTGATTAACATAACATCTAGAACCTGGGTCTGGTATTACCCAAAACACCTTATGGAGGCCTGTGGTGTGAGTGTAGGGGTGGAGGAGCTGCCAATCTGGACCCCATAAGGGTCCTACCAAATGGCATTCTAGAACACAGTGAGTCAGACAACAGACTGCCCTGACTTGGGTGAGCACTTTCTCCTGCTGAGAGAGAAGTCTATACACTTTTTCCATCAAGTCATGGCAGGGAAGCGCCACAGCTAAGAATGGTTCTTCCAAGAGCAGGAAACTAGAGGGACAACCAAGCCAGAGTGCTGATGGTTTCACACCTGGATAGATAAAACTTTGGGTGGGATGACATAATTAGGGATAGTCCTGCTTTGAGCAGGGGGTTGGACTAGATGACCTCCTGAGGTCCCTTCCAACCCTAATTTTCTATGTTTCTATGATTTGGGTGATCACCAAATAAGAGTCACAAGCCAGAACCCAACTGTCTGTCTGAAGTTAGGGGTCTAGAATGGAGTCAGGAACAAGGTAGCAGTCAGGATCCAGAAAGTTTGGAGTAAAGAGGTCTAAGTCTGGAGTCTGAAATAAGGAACCAAGGAAGCTAGGGACAAGAAGTAATAAGCCCAAGGACTAGACAGAGAAGCTGCTTATAAACAGGCAGCCATGCCCATGAAGATAACTAGCAGCAGCTGGGCCTTTATGAGTCAGGTCCACTGAAATAACTACTTGGTTACTAGTTAGCCTGCCTTCTAACTTGACTCCTGACACTTTAGAGGGCTTTTTTGTTGTTGTTGTGTCTGTGCCTATTACTATACTTGCCAACATACATCTTCAGGGGTAGACACTTCAACCTCTACCTTTAGCCCTTGCCTATGACTGGGATGGCTTTAGGTTATAGGAATCCTTTTACCTCTTTTATGTATCTTTAGAGGTTGAGGATTTTGTTCTCCTGAATTACTGAATACTCAAAAATAGCAAGCTACAGTAGATATCTTAAGATAATATTAATTAAATTGACAAGAAGGTGAAAAAGAATGGATTGAGTCAGAGAGATATTGTCTCTTTAAGGCACGTAGATCAAATCTTATTTTACAAAACATTCAATAAATCATGACTTCATTCTATCTCATTGAAGGGAAAACAAGTGTTGAATCCTTGAAAGTTGCAGTAAAACATAGATGTCACATATTGGTTAGCTCCAGTATACAATTAACAATAAATATCTATTTTAAATGGATGTACTTAACACCCAACATGTGCATGACATGACAGAATTAAATACAAACAAACATGAAATTTATTATTTTCTAACATTTCAATTCTTAATGGAACATTAATGTCAGTTTATGTATTCTTATACTTAGTAGCATAAACACACATGTGTAGGCAAATTCATAATTATTTTTATCCGCCCTTCAAGCATTCATTTCCATGCAATTGAATCACTTTACACCAGTCCTGGTTTTGTCTGTGTGCACACCTGGGTGAGTGGACACAAGCTGCATTTGTAAGGAAATTTTCAGTTATGTTAAAATGAATTTTAAGCACATTAAAATATGGTTAATTTCACATGAATCATTTTCTATAACTAATCAATAAAATATAATTATGAAAGATGATCAATTGTATCCTTTGATATCAACTTCTCTTTAGAAAGCAGTAACAGGATTCAAATGTTAAATAGCCAAAACTATTATTCTAGAAGTAATGTCTTATTCTGTTAAGACCCCCTCAGCCAGTTAACACTTCCAAGGTTGTTGATGCACCAGTGATATGGTTTATTTTACTACTAGCTTGTCTGAGATGTTTTCCACTCTTGGAATCCCAGTTGCTTTGACTGCCAGCATGCTAGTCAAAATGAAAGGGTAATTCAAAAGCATGTTTTACACCCTAAAATAATCAAAGCTTAGGTTTGTGGTCTCTAAGCCAGCTTTTGCAACATTATAACTGTTCCATTAGTAAATTTTATTAAAGAAATAATGGGAACAGAGATGTGGTGAGACAAAGCAGCCTAAGGGTGTAAACAGGCATTTTCAGGACCTTTGGTTTAGGTGGCTTAGTTTAAGGCACCAAGAGTTGGAACCAAGCCTGCAACTGTTTGCTGCTTGCCAAGAGGATGCACAGGCAGCTGGAGCCAAGTAAGCTGGAGGAAAAAGGAGAGTATGACCTGGCAGGATTGGAAGAGGGCCAGCAGGTCTGCTAGGGAGACTGTTGTCTCTGCAGTGGGGGCAGTTTGGGTGGGTGGGGGTGGAGTGTAGAAATACCCTAGTCAGGCTCTGGGAGTTAAATAGCACAGCCCCAGTTTTGTGGAGAACTGACAGGCTTTCCCAGCCCAGGGGCTGTGCTGTGACTGGGTGCAAGTGTTCATCAGACTGAGTTAACCTGTGCTAAACTGGGTAAACACTTTGCTGATTTAAAGTTGGTTCACTAATTTCAGATCGGGGTGCCATTTTTAGGGAGACCAAAATCCTGTGAACATTTGCACACTGGAGGGTACTTGGGTTGCCCTAACCTTGGTTAGGGTGATCTAAATATAACACTTGTATGTACCTTGTAACAATTCATTCCTCTCCAAACAAATTAGTCTATAAGATGCTTCATTAAACAAATTGTGACTGTTTACATGCGTCTCCCTGTAGAAATGTCACATATATACTTACAGGGGTGTAGGTTGTAGCTGTGTTGGTCTAAGGACATAGGCAGACAAGGTTCTTTGGGTGAATCTGATATCTTTTATTAGACCAACTTAAATAGTTGGGAAAAAAAAAATTAAGCAAACTTTCAGGTTCAAAAATGCTTTGTCAGGCTAAGGAAGTTTCAGCAGTTGGTTTGTGCTCTTCTTGGATGGAATGAAAAGTAAAGAAGCCAGAGGCTGGGCTGGTATGCATACGATGTATGAATACCAGCTGTATGCATACCAGCCCAGCCTCTGGCTCCTTTAATTTTCATTCCATCCGGAAAGAGCACGTACCAACTGCTGAAGCTTCCTTAACCTGACAAACAATTTTGAACCCAAAAGCTTGCTTAAAAATTGTTTTCCAGCTATTTAAGTTGGTCTAATAAAAGATATCAGATTCACCCAAAGAACCTTGTCTACATATATACGTATGACTTATAGATTCAACATAAAAGGAAAAATTTGTAATTTTGACATTTGTGGCATGTTAACTATTAATACACCAACAAAGCACTTGTTGACAAGTTTCATGAAGGCACACAGTAAGAAGTAGAAGGCATTAGCTAGCACATGGTAGCAGTTTAATTCAGGTTAGCCGACTGTACCTTTAAAACATGTTAAAACAGGCTTCTACTACAACGCCCAGCTTGGTGTCGGCTGTGAACTTGATGAGGGTGCTTCCATCCTATCTTCCAGATTGTTAATGAAAAGATAGAACAGTACAGGCCCCAGGACTGACCCCTGGGGCACTCCACTTGACATTGAGCCATTGATTAATACTGATTTAGCCTGACAATCCAGCGAGCTTTCTATCTACCTTACAGTCAATGAATCCAACCCATACTTCCTCAGCTTTTTTGCAAGAATGTTGTGGGAGATAGTATCAAAAGCCTTCCTAAAGTCAAGGTATATTATGTCCACTGCTTTCCCTGCATCCACAGAGCCAGTTATCTCATTATAGAAAGCAATTAGGTTTGTCAGGCATGACTTTCCCTTGATGAATCCATGCTGACTGTTCCTAATCACCACCTTCTCCTCCAAGTACTTAGAAATGGATTCTTTGAGGACCTGCTCCATGATTTTTCTGGGGACTGAGGTCAGACCAGTGAGCCTCACATCAGGCTTTGGTCGAATACTAGGAAAAAACACTCTCACTAGGAGGGTGGTGAAACAGTGGAACAAGTTACCTAGAGGGGTGGTGAATTTCATTTTTGGAGGAAAGCCCTGGCTGGAATGTTCTAGTTAGGGCTGGTCCTGCTTTGAGCAAGGGTTTAGACTAGATGAACTCCTAAGGTCCATTCCAACCCTAATTTTCTATTATTCTATGATTTACTAATGTAGCCCAAGTTCTAGACAAGGCCCAGTTAGCTATTCGATTCAAGCACATACACAATACACCCCAAAAGTTAGACACAAATCATTAATTCGTATATCATATGCACATTGCCATACACACACACACACACACACACACACACACTCCAAACAAGTAGTTTAGGTTTATGCACACCTGTCACCAGTTTAAGCCCATACAAGCTAGACACACCGAATTTAGACAGTATCAGATACCAGTTACCAACACCTGTACATTCAATACACATATGTGGATTACTAATTCATATACCACACTCACACAATGATATCTATGTGTGTGTGTGTGTGCACGCATATATATAATGTATGTGTATTCACTAATTTACACACATTCCACCCACCTACACATACACACAGGTGAGTTCCTAAATTGGGCATTGTGATGTGTATGTATGTATACTCTTGGTGTACTTGGGATACCTGGGGAAAGGTTAAGGTAAAGTAGAAGCGTAAGGAGTTAAAGTTACCAGGACCAGGATTAGAACCGGTAAACTACAAGGGCCTGGGCTAAGGAACTAATGTTGGGGGTTAACTTTAGGTTAATTGATCTTAACTGATTAAAAGATGATGGTCAAAGCCTGCAGAACAGGGAAGCATGCTGGCACAGAGTCCGGGACTGAAGCCAGAGCTACAGGGGAGCTGAAAAGATAGATGGGGAGAAGGAAAAATGGGACTATTGGAAAGTGTGGGTGTTAAAGAGGGGCTCTGGGTGTGGGGAGCCAAAGGATGGCTTCGGGGCAGCTACAGAAGTTGCAGGGAGTGGCAGTAGGTGCTAGAAGCTGGAGAAAAGTGCAGGACAGCTAATAGGAGCTGGGAAGCTGCAGGAGGGGGGTGGCAAAGATTACAGAAGGTGTGGGAGAAGCCTGAAAACAGAGAGAGGGATAGTAGAAAATCACAGGAAAAGCAGCAGGGACAGCAGGAAAGCAAGGAGAGGCTGAGAGGTGGCAGAAAAGGGGAGATGGAATTGGGAGGAAATAGGAAAACTAGCAGAGAGGGTGGGAATGAGGCTGGAATTTAAGATGGGGAAGGGCCTGGGATTCAGTAAAACATGACCCAACTTAGGGTTGCAAATGACAGTGATATTATTGAACAGGGAAGATGGTGCAACAATGCCAAATTGGTTCCCTTGCACCCCCCGCCCACCACACACACAATGGCAGCAGGGGTTAGAGAGGCTTGGTGCAGGGGCTGAAGTCCACTGAAGTCCAGGAGGAGAGAGAGACAGAGAGAGCCCAAATTGTAGAAGGAGGTGTGCAGGTAATATCTACCTATCCAGGCTGGAAGGGGTCCTTGTCCATTAGATGTTGTCCAGAGGGAGGTCACCAGCAGGGCCTCTGGATGGATAGGTAGTGTGGCATGGTGCTGGTCCAGATGGAAATGGTTTTCCCACTGGGTCTGTCTTCACTGCCCCTTTTTATAGGAGCAAACCTTGTGTGACCCTAGTGACAGGAGGCATGCCCAGGCAAGGGTCAGCCCCTGGCATACTGAGCATGTGTGCTCCATGCAGGGATGTGCAGTTTCAGATGTCTGCAATGGTGAGAGTTGCTGGTTTTGCAGGGTTCTTTGTCTTTCAAATGCTGGTTTTGTCTCTGTTCCTGGGTGAGGTCTGTGGTTCCTGAGTGAATCAATACGAGGTGGTGGCTCAGTCATTACAGGCCACTTAGTAGAGGCCTGCTACCATTGTATTTCAATCATTTCCAATCACACTCATTCATCCGGGAACCAATTTACATGGGAGGGGTACGTGACTCATACAGTTGCAACATGAGATGCCCAGGCAGGGGACAGAAGATGGAGACTTGACATATAAAATGGAAACTTGACATGGCTCTGGTTCACTTACAAACACAGGCCTAAGCCATACAATATCCATATGAAACAATAAAAATCAATATGAAAATGATAATAATACAATATACAACAGTAAAAATCACTACAAGCCTAATAATTATACAATATAAAACAGTGGCTATCCAAAACCAAACACTTGTTACCAAAATAAAAATGTTTAAAGCTTATCTTAAGTCTGAGCTCACTTGTACTTATCTATAGAAAATAGAGAGGGAGAGAAAAAGTCAGATATGGTTGGGGAAGGGAAGGGAATTTATTTTACAATAAATACAAAAAAAAATGGGGGTTCTGCTACACAATATGTCCTACTTACTTCACAGAGGCCTGGCAGAACTTACATTTATCAGTGGCCAAATTAAGTCCAGCAGTCTACAGCCGATCACATACACAGAGTAGCCATTCTTTGTGTTCTTCCAGAGTCTTTCCAAAAGCAATAATACCATCTAAATAAACCAGTACTTGGGTCATATGCATATCCCCAACCACCTTCTCCATTAGTCGCTGGAAAGTGGTGGGAGTCCTGGATATCCCTTCGGGCATTCATTCAAGCTGATAGAATCCCAAAGCGCAAATAAAAGTAGTCTTCTCTTTGTCCTCTTCCCACAGAGGTATCTTGTAGTAACCACTGCGGAGGTCTAGTATTGAAAACATTTGCTCCCTACTAAACAGTCCAAAGCCTCCTGCACCCATGGGACAGTGTATTGATTGGTGATTGTTTCATAGTTTCATAGTAGGTAGGGTCAAAAGGGACCTGAGCAGATCATCAAGTCTGACTCACTGCCATGGGCAGGAAAGAATACTGAGGTCAAACGACCCTGGTTAGGTGATTATCCAGTCTCCTTTTGAAGACCCCCAGGCTAGAAGTGAGCACCACTTGCCTTGGAAGTTGGTTCCAGATCCTAGCCACCCTGACTGTGAAGTAGTGCCTCCTGGTATCTATCCTGAATCTAATCTCAGTCAATTTATGGCTGTTATTCCCCGTTAATCCTGGTAGTGCTTAGGGTAACAGGAACTCTCCCATAGGCTGCTGGTCCCCCTTGGCCAGTTTGTATATGGCCACCAGATCCCTTCTCAGCCTTCTCTTGTGGAGGCTGAACAGGTTCAGGTCCTGTAGCCTCTGCTCGTAGGGCTTGCCTTGCTGCCCCATGATCATGTGAGTGGCCCTCCTCTGAACCCTATCCATGCTGTCCACATCCCTCCTGAAGTGCAGTGCCCAGAACCGAATGCAGTACTCCAATTGCAGTATGACCAGTGTCACATAGAGGGAGAGGATCACCTCCTTGGACCTGCTTGTGATGCATGTGTGGATGCATGACAAGGTGTGGTTAGCCTTCCTGACTGTGTCCCCACATTGGTGGCCCAAGTTCATATTGGAATCAATAATGACAACAAGATACTTTTCTGCCTCTGTGCTAAGTAGAAGGGAGTTCCCCAGCCTGTAGGAATGCTGCTGGCTCTTCCTCCCCAGGTGCAGTACCTTGCACTTGTCAGTATTGAATTTCATCCTTTTCTCATCCGCCCATCACTGTAACCTGTCTAGATCTAATTCCAGCCTGTCCCTCTCTTCCAGCATGCCTACTTCTCTCCATATTTGTGTCATCCATGAATTTGAACAAGGTACTTTTCACCCCCTCATCCAAGTTGCCGTTAAAGATGTTGAACAGTGCGGGCCCAATGACTGAGCCCTGGGGGACCCCACTGCCCACATCTCTCCATGTTGAAAAAGACCCATCCACCAACACTCTCTGGGTGTGGTCCTCAAGCCAATTTGTGACCCATCTGGGGGGCAAATTGTAGGCATCGATGCCACAGTCACCTAATTTCTTAATGAGAATGGGGTGAGAGACAGTGTCAAAGGCCTTCCTAAAGTCCAGAAAGACTACATCCACCGCCATGCCTGCATCCAAGGATTTTGTGACCTGGTCATAGAAGGCCACCAGGTTGGTCTGACAGGACCTGCCTTGAATGAACCTATGTTGGTTGCCCCTAAGTATGATCTCCCCTGCTGGTCCCTCGCAGATGTGCTCCTGGATAATTTTCTCAAAGAGCTTTCCCAGGACCAAGGTAAGACTAATGGGCCTGTAGTTTTCTAGGTCCTCCTTCCTCCATTTTTTGAACATGGGGACCACATTGGCCCTTTTCCAGTCCTCAAGCACCTCACCAGAGCACCATGAGTGCTTGTAAAGCTGTGCCAGGGACCTGCAATGACCTCTGCTAATTCCCTTAGCACTCTGGAGCAGAGATCATCAGGACCTGCTGACTTGGACATGTCTAGACCCACCAGAAGTTCTCTGGCTAGGTCCTCACTGACCCTGGGCCTGGCAGCTCCTCCCCTGGGTTGTTGGGGATCTCAGTGTGGGGAATGCCCTGGTCTTTGCTCAAAAAGATGGAGGCAAAGAACTTGTTAAAGAGGTTAGATTTGTCATCTGGTGTGACAATGAGAGTGGCCCCTTTCATCCACCTTTATCAGGGCATAAGAGAGCAATTGTTGGCACTTCTTCCTCCACCCCAGCTATTTCAGCAGGGAATTTTAGCCTCATGTTCACATAACCACTGTAAGGATACTGCTCCTGGCTTAAGCCAAAAAGTCCCAGCCCCATAAGGGGAAGCAAAGGCAAGTGTCTCAGATGTTCCCCATGGAAGGATTCAAATAGGAGGGTAACCTGGGACCTGCTGTCTAGAATGGCCTGGCACAGGCTACTATTCATAGTCACAGGGGCCTCCACATGAGGTCCCACTAGCCCCTTTGGCAGTGAATTTATTGAGGGTAATGTGCAGGAGTCTGTCTGGGTCCAGATTGGAGCCAACTCCATTACTCTGCCCCTTCCCCATTTCCCGCTGCCCACCACCCTTTTAATCTTTCAAACACCAATTCAGGGTTCTCAGGCTGGGTGCACTCCTGAGCCATATGCCCCGGCTCCCCACATCTATAGCAGAACCCTGGGGCCCTACAGCAGGTATGGGGCCGGGGTCCTCCTGAAGCATGATTATGGGGTGAGGGCTGACCGCTGGGGGCTGTTCTGGCCATGGCAGCTGCTAGTGCTGAAGCCACAGGCTCCTCCTCCACTCCCAAGAAGTTGTCCTCATGGGGAGACACTGTTAGCACCCAACCCATGGGTCCTTTCTGGGGGGAAATATCCTCTGGGACCCACATAGTCTCTCTGAGTCTGGATATCTCTTCCTCTTCATGAATCTCTCAGAGGAGGTGACTGAAGTCAAGTGGGCTGCTCCTGATCCCTGCTAAGTTGAGGTTCCAGAGTAAGTCTGAGCTATACCGTGCCCCAATACGAATTTGCCAGAGCCATATCTGATCGGCGTCAGTGACACTAAGCACTCCTTGGGTCACCAGGTACTGAAACAACAGCTCTAACTGAAGGACATACACTGAAAGAGTCTTGCCTTTGTGCTGGAAAGTTCCTAGCAATTCATAGTATGCCCCCCCACTCCCTGTGGGTTGGCCAAAAGCATCCTGAAGGACCTGTACACATTGCTGGGTGGTGATAACAGGGTTCCAGAGTTTGGCAGTCCTCACAACCCCAAAGGCAGGCTCCCTCAGGACCTCCAGCAGATGGAGTTGCTTATCTTCATCAGGTATTTGCCAGGTCAGTAAAGTCTCTTGAAGATAGGAGAGCCAAGAATCGAATCCTTCCTCCCCTACAGGGACTGGAAGTGTTCCCGAGAAACTCCAGAGTCTCTTATAGGCGACTTGGTCACTGGAGGAATGGGTCACCTCCTGCAGAATCTGCTGGAAAACCCTCACCCATTCTGAGGTAGCCTCAGTACCAGCAGGTTGCCCTGCTTCCCCCTGCACCGTTTCATCACTCCCAGAGGGTACGGCAGACTGGTCAACATTGGACATGTCTCCTGGTGGCTCTCTCTCTCTCTCTCTACAGGGGTACAAAGTGTTTGAATAATATTCTAGCACCCACTATGCGGGGATCCCAGATGAGGCGCCAAAGTGTAACCTGGGTAGTACTCCATGAGGTACCCCCTCTGCAATTGAAGGAACCAGAGCAGGTGCACAAGCACTGCGGGAGGTGCAGAGCCAGATCACTAATGGGAACTTAACCACATATCTCATATACCTTTTAATGACAGAACAGTACTGAGAACATAACCAGTATAAACCAGGGGGTATAGAGGACACTACAATGCCCCAAGGGGACAGGATTCAATAAAGGTTAGACACTTACAATCATAGACATATTCATCCATTTGAAAAAAGACAGGGTTAACAAAATATAATACACAAACAACAGAGCAAACAATACTGGGTGGTGAAATATAAAAGGCACACAATACAAAATGTCAAATAACAAGGCATATAGGGCCTAGGTACCTGGAGAGGGGAGTGAGTGAAAGAGGGAAAACACAATGACCCCCTTTCCACAGCAACAAGAATTTCTTCCTGTCACTTCAGTCACCCCACCTGGGATTTGAACTCTGATCTCCCATATGGTAGGCAAAAACTCTACCACACAGCCACCAGTGTTACTACTACTCCACATTGCTAGGGGTCTTGACCTTTCAAGAGCCCTGGCCTCATGTCAAACTTCCTAGCCTCTTATTGGAGGCAGAGCTGGGAAGCTCTCAGATCACTGCTCAGATTTTTGCTGGATCTGGGGTCTCTCTCCTGATGGCTGCAGCCTCTCAAAGGGGACCCTGGAGCCCAGTAAGGAGCCTCTCCTGCTGGCCACACACTGCGCTGCTGATTGTCCAACTGCTGCCTGCAGGTGCCACTCCTTCAGGATCTTCTAGGGCAACTATAACATACACCACCACATAGCAGCAGTCAGTCAAGATTCTTGATTCTGCAAAAGAATATCTGGAGCTACACCTGGAAATGTGATCATATCCTGAAAAAGAAAGGACTAGTTGCTCACTGTCAGCTCCTCCTCAGCATCCAAATGTTTGCTTTGAGGTTCTCCTGAGAATTCTTTGTGCCAATTACAGCAATTCTTCAAATAATAACTACAGGGAAAGTGGTCCACAACATATGAATAAGATCACAGATATTCACATAAGAGGGCCTTGAATAGAAATTCAGGCACATAAGAACTGGTTTGTCAGGGGATAATCCTAGCAGTTAAATGTATAGCTTTTCTCAGGCTGTCAAACAATCATTTCCTTAATTACAAAATGAAAAACTCAAAATTATGTGCAAAAAATCTCAAAATTACACAAAATTATGCAGGTTCTTTATATGGCTGGGGGATAGATGTGGGGTATGTGGTGGGGTGGGGTGGGGTGGGGTGGAGGGGGAGTATCACCTCTCTGGACTGGCTTGAAATGCATCTTTGGATGCATGACAAGGTATGACTGGCCTTGCTGGCTGCAGTCTGGCATTGGTGGCTCATGTTCATCTTGGAGTCAATAATGACTCCAAGATCCCTTTCCACCTCTGTGCTTTCAAGAGGGGAACTCCCCAGCCTCTATGTATGCTGTGGATTCCTGCTCCCAAAGTGCAGCACCCTGCATTTGTCTACGTTGAACCCCATCCTATTTTCATCTGCCCACTTTTGTAGTCTGTCTAAATCTAGCTGCAGCCTCTCTCTCCCTTCAAATGCGTCCACCTCATCCCACCTTAGTGTCAGCAGCAAACTTGGACAGCGTGCTTTCCACCCCCTCGTCCAAGTCGCCGATGAAGATGTTAAACAGTACGGGCCCAAGGACTGAGCCCTGGGGTACCCCATTGCTCACATCTCACCAGGTTGAGTACAACCCATCCACCACTACTCTCTGGGTGCACCCCATCAGCCAATTTTTTACCCATCCAACTGTGTAGGCATCAATGCCGCAGTCTCTTAATTTATTGATGAGGATGTGGTGAGAGACAGTGTCAAAGGCCTTCTTAAAGTCTAGAAAGACTACGTCCATGGTGACACCATCATCCAAGGATTTAGTTACTTGGTCATAAAAGGCAATCAGGTTGGTCAGGCAGGACCTGCCTTTGATAAACCCATCCTGATTGCCCCTGAGCATGATCTCCCCTGCAGGCCTCTCACAGATGTGCTCCTTGATGATTCTCTCCAACATCTTCCTGAGCACTGAGGTGAGGCTTACAGGTCTATAGTTACTTGTGTCCTCCTTCCTTCCTTTCTTGAAAATTGGGACCACATTTTCCAATCCCCTAGCACCTGGCCAGATTACCACAAATTCTCATACAGCCAGGCCAAGGGCTCCACGATGACCCCTGCCAGTTCCCTCAACAACCTTGGGTGGAGGGCATCTGGACCTGCAGATTTTTAAAATGTCTAGCCCTTCCAGAAGTTCTCTAACTACATCTGCACTGACTGAAGGCCTGATAGAGCTATCCCCAAGATTGTCCCTTCCTCTAGTAGATGGGATATCTTGGTCCCTGTTCAAGAAAACAGAGGCAAAGAAACTGTTAAAAATATCAGCTTTCTTGTCTGGCATAGCCACAAGATTACCATTTCCTTCTTGCAGGGGCCCTACATTGCTTGGTGCCCTCTTCTTGCTCCCAATGTGCTTGAAAAAGGACTTTTTGTTGTCCTTAATCCTGGACACTAGCTTGAGTTCCATCTCTGCCTTGGCCTTCCCAATAGCCTCCTACACTCATGGGCAGATGAGGAGTACTCTTCCTTGGCGATAGCTCCTCCCTTCCACTGGTTGTACACCCCCCTTTTAGTCCTCAGGCATTGCTGAATGCCCTTGCTGAGACAAGGGGGCTTCTGAGGAC
>NW_005842895.1:77379-125083 GCF_000455745.1 Alligator sinensis
AAGTGCCCCCCCCCCCTAGTCTCCTAAGCAAATTGAAGTTGTCCCTTCTGAAGTCAAGGGCTTTAGCTTTTTTGTAAGCCCTTGATGCCCTGCATTGGATAGTGTAATCCAGCAGGTGATGATCGCTATTGCCCAGGTGGTCAAGGACCTGCAGTTCCCTCACCAGGTCATCCCCTGTGGCCAGGACCAGGTCCAGCAAGGCATTACCCCTAGTGGGGCTGCGCACTTCCTGGATAAGGTGATGGTCCTGTAATACAGACAGGAACCTACGTGAGCGATCAGACCTGGATGTCTGTTCCTCCCAGCAAATGTCTGGGTAGGTTAGGTCACCCATGACAATAACATTCCTTGACCTAACCACCTCCATATGCTGACTGGAGAAGTCCTGGTCCAGCTCTTCCCCCTGGTTGGGTGGTCTGTATTAGACACCCACTGTAAGGTCCCTTTTGCCACACCCCACTTATAGTTTGACCCAGTGTCTCTGTCTGACCCTCCCCTAACCCGAAGCTAATACTTGATGATGTGAAGTGCTCTTTGACGTAGAGTGCAACCCCCCAACTTTTCCTCTCTGTCCTGTCTCTTCTATATAGGGTGTATCCCCGAATGCCCACTGCCCATTCGTAGGTTGGGTTCCACCAGGTTTCTGTAAGCCCTACTAAGTCTGGGTTCTTACTCGCAATCAGGAGGCACAGTTCCTCCTGCTTACTCCCCATACTACAAGCATTAGTATAGAGGCACCTGAGGCCTCCTGAGGGTGTACAAGCCTCCCTCCCATTCCCAGAAGGAATTTAGAAGGAATTCTTAGATTTTGGTATTAAAATAGTCAGTGTACACTTCTCTTCTTCTTTCTTTTTCTTCCTTTTCACCCATTTTTCTATTCCATTTTTCCCCTTTATTACTAATTGTGAGATATACATAATTCATGTTTGATACACACACATTATATAACTGTCACTTTATATAATTTCTGATGGTTGTATTGTATTTAAAAATACGATAAAAACAAGCATAAAAGAAAACCAGGCAAAAATATATATATTCATCAGATTTACTAACACTGAATTCTAGGTGGCTCCCTTCATAGAGATCCTCTCTGGCAGTATATTCAAGAATATCATCAGAACAAAGTAATTAGTGCCAACTGTTGTTTGAAAAATGTTTGATCTAATTTTAGGCATTCAATTAGAAAATGCAATCTCAAAAATTAAACTGGATAGTCTTAGCCGTTTAAGATTTATTTTTTATTTTTTGGTTGGGGGGATGGGTGTCTGTGAAATGTGGTGGAATTTAGTTATGTTGATGAACCACAAATTCACTGTGACTGATTTGCACCTCAATTTGGGCACAAGAAATATTATGGCATGAAAACAGAATTGCTGAAAATAGAACAGATTAACAGGATTTGGTTTATCCCCATGGTAGATATATTTATAATGAGCTTCCAGATCAGCTTCACCATTTCATTGCAGTACAGTTTCACTACAATGAATACAATAGCTATAATTTCCTCTAAGGACATGACACTTAAAAATATCGACAAGATGGATAGAATGCTCAGATGGTATAAAGTGATTTCAAGGCAGCTACATAGATTTTCTTTTTCCCATTTGATGATCCACTCCTAATGGAAATGCTTATACAATCTAACTAAGCCTTGAAATGCTGAAATGTACAATTATTGCCCAAAGGCCCCTCTACACATTACAGATATTGCAGAATTAACTAGTTAATTACATAATTACCTGGAGGTCAGCTACAGATACAAAGTATCTATTCACAGTAAAATCTCCAACCAGCAATAAAGTTACATCTTCAAGATATGCAATACTAACTTTATAGCTCAGTGCTATCGAGTTTTAATTTGGCCATGTTGAAGGATCTCTCACATGGCTGGGAACCCCATCCCCTTGCCCAGTTGCGGGCTGCAAGTCGTGTAAGTACTGGGGACGCTCAGCTCCAGCAGCTACTAGTTCTGGGTCCTGGTAGCATGGGGACCTAGAGTCCCACAGCTGTGAATTCTGGGTCTTGGCAGCCAAGGGGCATGGATGCTCTGGGTTGCATGGAATCCCAAGCCTTTGGGATCATGGCTACCATACTCTCCCAGGCTTGGGAGTGCATGGGGCACCCCCCTGGCTAGGAGCCCCTCAACTAGCAATAAGTTAAAATAGGAACTAATGTGGGATCCCACAATCATATATGCTGTCTTGCATGTATGCCATGGTGGGAGGCATGATTGTATGGTCATGCATTGGATCTCATTGAACCTTTAACTGCACATGATGGCCAGGAGTAAAATTCTTTATTTTTTTCCTATTTCTTTGACAGGTTTTCTAGGTTGCTACAAGTTATGCTTATATGGTTTAAAGGCATCAAAATAATAAATATAAAATGGCCATTTTAGTCAGTGGAGTATCTGCTCCTTTGGACTGCAATTTGTCATTACAAGCCTTCAATTATATTAGGTGTTATGTTCAAGCATCACTGTAATCTATTTTTTTTTTTGTCAATATAAAGAGTGAAATTGGGTATATGTGCTTACATAAAACCACCTTCCTGAGAAGTTATGCCTTCCAGTTCAAAATTCCTATACATTTTGATAACACTAGCCACAGGTCTTTATTAAATACTCATGTTGCTAGAAACTTGCAGTTTTGTACAACAATAAGAAAATCTTTCCAAGTATTTGGAATAGTTGTTGCTTTTGTCTAGTACACTTGTCTCAGAACATTTGCACCATAGATCTGAATTATTTTTAAAAACAAAAAAAAATAATTACATAATTTAGAATAAGAAACACAATGTTATGAAATATTTCTTTATCTGCAGCTTTCTATGCTTGCTTTTTCCAACCACACTTATTTTCTTTGCCCATCTAAGCTAGTAAATAAAAAAAACAATAGTTACCAATGCCCCTAATATTGTAAGAGGTGAGATTTCTCTAAACTTCTTCATATTTTACTGCCTATCCCATTCTGCTCTGTTGACCTGTATTAAAGGATTTATTTCTTGATTAGAATTTCCTGCCCTGGTGACTTTAGCATTCTTTCTTTCTACTTGCTTCAGGGCATTTATAGCCATCTTTTGAACAGGCTTTCTTTTGCAACAAGCAGTACATTTTAATAAAGGCAGATTGTAATGCTCATATCTGTGACAAATACACAGAACCACAATTAATACATTCATGCACAGAGGATGTCATAGTTATCAAGAGATCCACCAATTGCAAACTGTGCACATAAGGCAAGTAAGGTCTTAGAAGACAGCATCATTTAGTTTTCAGATTATAAGGTTTCAGATTATATTTGCAGTGACATACCAGAACCCTAACTTTCTCATATGTGAAAGATCATTTGTTACTCAGAAATTGTCCTTGGGGGACCATCTCCCACACCCTCATTTTCAAATTGGTCTGTGGCTAGAGGATTTAACCCTATGGATAGGTAGCACCAGACATAAACGTCATTCATTTTTCATTCATATAGATAGCAGAGAGAAATTGTTTATTTTGCATTGAACCATCAGAAAGCAAAACTACCACACTCTGAGGGGCGTGCTGAGGGAGATAGGGGCATAGGTGGTATTCTCTTTTGTCCTACCAGTGAGTGGACATGGAAGATGACATGAGACCTGCATCAGAGAGATCAACTGGTGGCTTCAGAAATGGTGTCTCGAGGTGGACATTGGCTTCCTAGACAATGACCCACACATCAGGATGAGAAACATGCTCAGGTGGGATGGGCTCCACCTTTCCCCCAAAGGTAAGTGTGTGTTCTCTTCTAGGTTGGTGGATCTCCTCCAGGGGCCTTCAAACTAGGCTTATCAGGGGAAGTGGAAGACAAGGGCAGAGGAAGCCTTGGACTACTAAACCAAGCATCACCCACAAGAACAGCCAACCTAGACCGACAACGAGTAGAAAAAATACCCAGGTAAGTAACAGGGGCCCGGGCAGTACTGAGGTTAGAGGAGCAGTGCACACATCTTCAGGAGGCCTCAAATGCCTCTACACAAATGCTTATAGTATTGGGAACAAGCAGGAGGAACTTACCCTCCTGCAAGCTGACACTGACCCAGACATAGGGGAGCTCACAGAAACATGGTGGGACCCAACGCACAACTGGGCAGTGAATATCAAGGACTATAGGCTGCACAGGAGGGATAGGACAGGGATGAAAGGTGGGGGTGTGACGCTGTACGTCAAGGAGAAATACACATACTCAACAAGTAGCACAAGGTCAGAGGAGGGGCACACTGAACTGCTCTGAGTTAGAATACAAGGAAGTTGAGGGGAAAGGGATTTAACTGTGGGGGTCTACTACAGATCACCCAACCAAGGGGAAGAGCTAGACCTGGAATTCTTAAGTCAGCTCACGGAGGTAGTTAGGTCAAAAGACATGGTCATCATGGGTGACCTGAACTTTCAAGACATCTGCTGGGAAGGGCAGTCAGCCAAGGCTGACCACTCACATAGGTTCCTAGCTGGGATACAGGACCCCCATCTAACCCAGAATGTGCACAGCCCCACTAGGGGAGACACCTTCTTGGACCTGGTCCTGGCCATGGGCGAGGACCTGGTGAGGGGTCTGTGAGTACTCAACCACCTGGACAACAGTGATCATCACCTGCTAAAATTCACCATCCAGCACAAGGTGGCAAAGACCTGCAGCAAGGCAGCAGCCCTGGACTTCAGGAGGGTGGACTTCAATGAGGTAAGGAGAATAGTTGGAGAGGCACTAAGGTCCCAGAGGG
Source organism: Alligator sinensis (assembly GCF_000455745.1). Lineage (NCBI taxonomy): Eukaryota > Metazoa > Chordata > Crocodylia > Alligatoridae > Alligator > Alligator sinensis. Next base: position 82,126 of record NW_005842895.1, read on the forward strand.
GAGAGGAGTCAGGTGTCCAAGAAGAGTGGTCATTCCTTAAGGAGATGATCCTCCAAGCCCAAAGGGAGGTAATCCCAACATGGATCAAATGGGGCAAGACGACGCAAAAGCCCCCGTGGCTCACCAAAAGCATACGGGAATGTCTCCTAGCTAAAAAGGAGGCGTGCACCCAATGGAAGGGTGGGGCCATCACCAGGGAGGACTATACTTCAGTTGCTCAGGGCTGTAGGGGGTTGGTCAGGAAGCCCAAGGCGGAGATGGAACTGGGACTAGCTACCCAGATCAAGGACAACAAGAAGTCCATTTTTAAATACATAGGGAGTAAAAAGAAGGTACCGGGTAATGTGGGGCCTCTGCAAGGCACACTAGGAAATCTGGTCATTGACCCAGACAACAAAACTAACCTATTAAAAAATGTCTTTACCTCCATTTTCTGAGCAGGGACTCGTTCACCCCTCCCCCCACTGGGACCCCTGTAGGCCCCAGGGGAGATGTGCCCAGGCCTAGGGTCAGTGAGGATCTAGTCAGAGAGATTCTGGAGGGACTGGATGTATTTAAATCTGCACTAAGATGTGGGGGAGAAGTGGGAAAGCTAGAAGGGAGGAATAGGCTGCAGTTGGACCTAGACAGGTTACAGGGGTGGGTGGATGAGAACAGGATGGGTTTCAACACTGATAAGTGCAAGGAACTGCACCTTGCGGGGAAGAACCAGCAGCATACCTACAGGCTGGGAAACTCCCTTCTCGTCAGTGAAGAAGCAGAAAAGGATCTTGGAGTCATTATCGATGCCAAAATGAATATGGGCCGACAGTGTGGAGACGCAGTCAGGAAGGCCAACCATACCTTCTCAGATGCATCTCAAGCAGATCCTCCCCCTCTATGTGACACTGGTCAGACCACAGTTGGAGTACTGTGTCCAGTTCTGGGCCCGCACTTCAGGAGGGATGTGGACAACTGGGAGAGGGTCCAGAGGAGGGCTACTCACATGATCAGTGGGCAGCAGGGCAGGCCCTATGAAGAGGCTAAGGGACCTGAACCTGTTCAGCCTCCTCAAGAGAAGACTGAGGGGGGATCTAGTGACCATTTACAAACTAGTCAGAGGGGACCAGCAGGCACTGGGGGAGTCTCTGTTTCCCCAAGCATTACCAGGAATGACTAGTAATAATGGTCACAAGCTGGCAGAGGATAGATTCAGACTAGACATCAGGAGGTGCTACTTCACTGTCAGGGTGGCTAGGATCTGGAACCAACTTCCAAGAGAAGTGGTGCTGGCTTCTAGCCTGGGGGTCTTTAAGAGGAGGCTAGACAAACACCTTGCCAGGGTCGTTTGACCCCAATACTCTTTGCTGCCATGGCAGGAGGTCGGACTTGATGATCTGCTCAGGTCCCTTCCAACCCTACCAACTATGAAACTATGAAACTATGAAATGTTCAAAGAAGAAACAGACACTCAGGTAAGAATGATCCAAATAATATACTCTTGAAGACAGGGAAAGAAGGTGACAAAAACAGGTGAAATGCTGAGTCAAATGGCATTTGACAAATACAATATTACACTTTCTCATGTATTTTATTACTAAATACTATTTAGCTATTTAGCATTAGACTATACCTGTTTAATTCATAGACTCACAATTATTGTTGTTTGACATGTCCCAGATTTGTAGTACAGTTTTAACATTTTTAAAATTGGAAATTGATTGACAATTTTACAATTAATGAAGCTTTATTGCTTAAAATGTGGGGGAATAGCTTTGAGCTTGGGTTTGTAGTATATCAGGGTATTTTGTTCCTGGCTCACGGGCACAGACTTAGGCTTGTAGACACTGGTTAAAGTTTTCAAGTACTCAATAGGCATATATGTACAGATTATGGAGAAATAAGTCTATACATAAACAATAATATATCATCCATGAATTCTCAAGTGACTGCACTAAAGTCTGATAGCATGTGGTCCCTTCTCCAAGTCACTTTCAATTTCATATTTGGATCTTCATTTAAAATGCTATGACATTTTTTTCTGTCATCATGTTAACTCATGTAGCAGGGTTATTGGAAATAAACCATCTTTTAGAACTATGCAAACCATTGTAAGAATTTGTAGCAGAGCCAAATTATCCTAGTTTGTTTCTTACTTTGTTGGTGCATCTACACATGCTATTGATGCGATAGAGGCTTACTGTGCAGTATAGTACCATACTGAGCAGTAAGCCTTCCCTGGCAGCGTATCTACATATGCATCCTGTTGGGAGCAAACCTGTCCCCAGTGGGAGCAGCCTCATAGAGGTCTGCTTCTGCCCTGCTCTGTCCCCCACTGCAGCAGCCAGGGGAAGCTCCAGATTCCCCTGGGGTACCAGCCCAGGGGCTAGCAGGGAGCATGGGGGTTGGTCCCAATATGCACCGGGCCAGAAGAGCTCTGCTGGATGCAGAAGCAGCTGTCTTTTGGCCCTGTGCAATTTGGGAGGGGTCCAGGTCCTGATGTACACAGGACTGGGAGACAGCTGTAGCCAGCAGGGATCTCCTGGCTCTATGAACATCAGGGGACAAAGATGCCAGTGTGCCCCATGTCCAGCAGGGCTTCCCTGCCCAGCAAAGGACTCACCGGGAGCTGTCTTGATCCTGGCGCAGTTGCCAGTGAGCCACCTGCCAAGTGAGGAAGTCCCACTGGGCATGGGGCTGGCTGGGGGCTGTCCCACTTGTCCCAGCAGGGGGCTGGATGGCAGCTGCAGCACAAGTGGGACAACTCCTGGCCAGTTCCCAGCTGAGAGGGGAAGCAGAGAGCTCCCCAGTCGTGGTGCAGTAAAAGTCTCATGTAGATGCACCCAGTATGATACAATTTGTGAAAAAATGTGGCTTTCCCTTTTTTTTTCTTTTAGCAACTTACATTTTTATCAGTACAATTCTGCATGTTTAAGTGACTGAAAAAATAGTTCACCTAACACTACATACTGGTCAGCAAAGCCAGTTGTTTCTACTGGAACTAAGAAAGGCTACATTAATTGCTGCAAATTGCTTATTAAAGAAGTTTCCACATACTGTGGGAATGGTGTATTTCACATACTAGTGTTCACTGCTTTTGAAGTTTCATAGATTCATAGATGTTAGGGTCGGAAGGGACCTCAATAGATCATCGAGTCCGACCCCCTGCATAGGCAGGAAAGAGGGCTGGGGTTAGATGCATATCCAACCTCCTCTTGAAGACCCCCAGGGTAGGGGAGAGCACCACCTCCCTTGGGAGCCTGTTCCAGACCTTGGCCACTCCAACTGTGAAGAAGTTCTTCCTAATGTCCAGTCTAAATCTGCTCTCTGCTATCTTGTGGCCATTATTTCTTGTAACCCCCGGGGGTGCCTTGGTGAATAAAACCTCACCAATTCCCTTCTGTGCCCCCGTGATGAGCTTTCACCAATTCCCTTCTGTGCCCCCGTGATGAACTTAAGATGTTAAGTTTCTTAAGATGCAGGTTATACAATTTTCAGGTTTTGAAATTTTGGTATGATGAGAAATGTGTGTGATATTACTTTACTGAAAATTCCAAAAGCCTTGTTAGAGACTGCTTAATAATTATTTTCCTGTAGATAAGCATGTAGATTGTACTTTTGGAAAAAGGACATTTTCACTTGTATCCAGGACAGAGCATTTCTTGGTACAGATTTTGTCCTAATCTTTTCTGGTACTCATGATTAAAAGCATAATGAGCCTCAGCATAAGCAACACTTGAAACAGACTCCCTTTCCCTATCCTGCCCTAAGAGTAAGAATGGATGGAAACCAAGTAACACATGGTCCTTATGCTATTGAATTTTTTCCAGAGGATTTTAGCATGTGGAACTTTCTTTATCCAGGCTTTTAACTAAAAATAGAGCAAAAGAGCGACAACGTATGGCTCACAGAACTGGGGGGTTTCTTTGGTGGTTCAGCATCAGGGGATCTTTGGCAGCATTTCTGAAGTGGGAAACTCTGCCTGGGCAGCAGGGAGAAGCAGCAACAGTGACACTGCTGCAGGAGGTTGGGTTGGGGGGGTGGAGGAGGGATCAGTAAAGTGATGACTTCAGCTACACAGCTATGCCTCCAGCAACAGTGGTGTAGACTAGCTTCGAAGTGTCTCCTGCTTGGAGCTAAGCTCTGTTAAAGCAGCATCCATCCAGAGTGGGCCCATCTTACACTGTGAAACCTGTGGCTGCAGGGGGCTCCGCAGCTAAGGAGTCCCCTGTGTCCAGCCACTCGCCCCCCACCCTCTGCTGCCAGCTTCTTCGGGGCAGGGGGCCCCAAAACTATTTCTTGCAGGGGGTCCCAAAAGATTGTGGGATGGCTCTGCCTCCTCCAAGCTGGATGTTGCCACCCCTGTTCTACAGATATTTGAATATTGACCACCTAAGCAATCCTGAATAAGGCTGCAGTTATTAAAAATGGCAGGGAAAATTAAGCATGCATCTAGTCCTCAGGTGATTTCCATCTATTCACCTATATTGAAGGGAGTGGCATTAGCACTGTTTGTGAATTAGAATATATCATCATTTTTATGTCCTTTTACCACTATATTCATGAAGAAGAATATTAGAGTGAAAGATGAAAGAGAAGTGTCAACTGATACAAGAGAGATATCAGCCATTAGTTTACACTCCTGATGAGAAACCAACTTGTTGACTGTACAAATGTAAGTTAAAATTTGGTTATGGGTTGTACAAACCAAAATATAATATTCTTAGAACTAATTTTCATTCAAATAGTCCATGACAAAATGATAAACAACAGTATTTTAAGATTCTTTTTTTGAAATCCTAATCCAACTGTACTATGCAAGTGGTAGAACTGGGCAGAAAGTAATAAAGCCACTTCAATACAAAATAATGTTTTTTACCCAAAATAACAACTAAAAACACATAAAAACAAACAAATAAAAAACTTGGAGGTGAGACACAATTGATATTATTGAGGATGATGCATGAGAAACAGGAAGTGAAATTTCAGTCCATTGCCATTGAGCTATCTGAATGAAGCCTATGATACAACATTTCACATAACTAATACTTAATGCTGGATGTTTTAAAAAATCTAGAAGTGTTTTTAATTATTAAATAATAATTCTTTGCCTGTATATTTAATTTTAAAAATGCTAGAGTCTCCTTTACATACTCTTTTTAGTAACAGTAGAGGGAATATGCTTTGAAGGTTAAAAGAGAATTCTGCTTTGCCAATACCTCTTTTCTATTTCTTCATTTCTCTTCCTAGTCACCAGCATCCTTATGACTTTCTCTTTTTGTTATTTGTTTGAAAATTCCCCCAAGGTTTTCTTGATTTAATTACGTTTCACTGATGACAAAGAAATCAGACATTATTTAAAAATAATAAAGAAATACAGTTTGGTTTTGCATTAAAGTTTTATCTATGTATATTTCACCCCAGCTGCATTTCACTATTATTTTTTAAAACATCCTGTATAGACAGCCACACTGTAGTGCCTTGAAAGCTGACAAAAACTTGGAGCTTGTTCCTATTCCCATAGATATCACATGGAGGTCTGACACTGATTTCTATAGGAATTAATGGATCTCTTAGTAACTCTGAGCTAGATTTTAGCTATCCTTTAGGTATAGAAAACATGGAAAAGAAGGAAAAGATTGTAGCCTTGCATTCTCCTTAGATCAGAAATTACTTCCTAAATACCAAGTTGGAGGCAGGAAAGTGGCTGAATCAACTTTCTGTCCTCTTTATATATATCACAGAAGAAGGAGCTAGCTTTACAGAGTAAACAGGCTCCACCCTTTTTAGGTGCATAGAGGTCCTTTGGGCATTCCTCTGACAACAGCCAGCTACAGGGGACTGTATCTGTTACAGATGCGGACTGCCCATGGGGCTAGGGTGCAGGGGCTCCCACATCTCTTCCTTGTGGAATAAACAGAATAAATGCCAGAAGCCAGACCCATATAATGATCTGGTGAGCATGGGCTAAAGACTAAGGGCTGATTTTGAAATACTGGCCTGCCCTGCAGAACAGACTCTATTCCTTTTGCAACCAAATCAGTTCAGTTGCTTAAGGTCCATCCCAACCATGCCTATCATTTTTTATCCATCATCATGGGGAGAACATCATAAGAAACTGTTAGGGGACAGGTTTGATTGTCCCATGATGCCAAGCTCTTCAACCACTTCAAGCTCTTATGTACTCTTCTATTTATGAGAAGTTCTCTATAGACAAATCCTCTCTCCCTAAACTCTCTTTTTCAATAAATCTTACAAAAAACTTGTCATCAATTAGCCTTTTCCTGGGCAAAGATATTTGCCTATCTTGCACACGTATACGGTCCTCATTGTACCTTTGTGCTTCCCAACATCCATTCACTGCCTTTTGCTTTTAGGCCAAGACTGTAAACTCTTCGGGGTAAGAACCCATGTTTTTGTTTTGTTTTTGTACAGTGCTTAATACAATGAGATCCTGACCCCATAACTGGGAGTCCAAGGACAAATAGTAACACAAATTAAAATAATTAGTTTGATTGAATAGAGATTTTTTGGATAAAATAAAAATGGGAATATTGTGAAGATATGCCGTTTCTTCAGCCACTATTGTAAGATTAAGACCCTGGTCAAGATTTCATCTAGCATCTTTTGATGTGCCTCATGCTCTTGGCTGTCATTCTCCATCTAATAGGTAGCTATATAATCAGTGGTGCTATGTGCTAGAAGCCTTGTTAAGAACATTCAGGATAAAAGGCATTATACTGATAAAAAATGCTCAGAGTCACATATTATCTTCAAAGCACCTTGCAAACATTAAAAAGTAAAATATTATTACAATTTTCTTCAACACTGACTGCTATTTTGAGTTTGGTTGATTTTTTTTATTAACAGTGGACAGACCCAAAGAAATTGGAGTGTGGAACTGAATTACAATGTTAAGATAATTACAACCCAGTATGTGTATTTATGAAACTAGTCTAGGGATGAGAACCTGGAATGCAGAACTCTTCTGGGGTGATATTACACTTTGAAAATTTCTATGCATTATTATGGAAACATCATCACATTGCAATGCTTATTTGCTAAAATGTAATGCAGAATAGCTGGACTGAGTTAAAGACCTCTGAAGGCTTTTTGAGCTTTTTTTGTGCCACTTTTGAGATGTATATGTATTGTGGGATAAACTGGGAATACGCTTCCACAGAATTAAACACAGTTACTAGTGTCATAATAATAGTAATAATGTAAAAATAATGTAAAGATATGCTGGCAATACTTCAATTTGAAGCCATTATATGCATGTGTTATGATTTTATATTATAGTCTTTATTTTCTGATCACATACTATTTTTCCACAGGACAACTATTTTTTTGAGAGATTGACTTTATAGCCTTAAAGTTCTTATAATGTAATTTCTATGTCTCTGTATAATTCCCTAGATGTTTAAAAAAGCAAAACAAAAAAATAAAAAAATGTCATCACACGCTACTTTTGACACAGCTGAGTTAGCAACATGGCTGGAAACTTAGCAGGGGGGTGGGCCTGGGCTGATGCAACAACAGGCTGACTCTAGAGAATGGAAGTTCTCTAAGGTGCTCCAAAGTGGACCACCTTCATCTTATCCCTCATTTGATGAGGGTTTAATTTGTTGTGTGATTGGTCACATTTAAAGTGCTCTGCAGTCATGCACATGTGTCACAACATGGCTGTAGAACACTTTCAGGTGGTCTTTCACATGACAAATGTAACTTCTGTTTGCCCCCTTCATGTCCACAATGTGCTTTTGTACTTCACCCCCAATTGGCTTAGTGTCCTAGTCTGCCTGCCCTTTCACAGGTTCCTCATCCAGTGTAAGTTTAACTAATTTCCCCCACAATTTTTTGTCCTGAGCTATTCCTGTAAGCCTGAATCTTGTTGTCTGTGTGTTTCAGATTACTGACACCCCTTAAGATAAGAGGTAGAGAAAGGAGGGCATTTATAGATCAAGAAAACACTACAGTTTCCTTCTACCCATTTTCTGAATCTCTGAATCTGAATCAAATCAGGAGACCCTTAAATCTCTCCGAATCAATTTGGAGAGATTTGGAAAGATTCGATGATTCAGACATAGACACAGCTTTAAATGTTTTTTCTACATACCTCAAAGTACCAGGCAGCTTGTGAATGCTGAGATGCTGGGGCAAATGGAGCATTCCACGGGAGTGTATGTGTGTGTGGGGGGGAGGGGGGGTCGTCCCCTGTGTACTCAGCGGCGGACCCAGAAGTGTACTGGAAGTGGCCCCACCATTGCAGCGTTCATGAGCCATGCCTGATACCTCCAGGTATGTAGAAGAAACATTTAAAGCTGTGCCTATGGCCAAATCACTGATTCTCTGAATCACCATTGAATCTTCAGATTCGGATTCAGCTGAATCGAATCGGGGCAGTGATATGAATCAACTAATTGAATCACTGTCCCTGATTTGGGCTGAATCCAAATCTGAATCAAATACAGCCCATTTCACACACCTCTAGTACCCTGGGCTATGTCAGGGAAGTCCTCACAGATACTGTGGTCCTTAGATTGGCGAGCCCAGTATAGATGGAATGTTCCAAAAATATAGGCGCCAAACTAACCAATATCAAACCCCAAAGTTATATTGTTTCCCATAGACTTGTAATCTTAACCAAACAGAAGACCCCCACCCCTCCAGAAACAGCTAAAAACATGTTCACATGAAATTCAAAGTTCTGCTCGAAGACATGGGGATGGTAGGGTTGCTGAACAAAATGGTTGCACGTAAACATATTTTAATACACAGAAAAAACAATATTTCCCCTATTTTTTCCTCAGAAGGGGTTTAACTTTTCAGGTCAATTCTGCCTGAAGCAGCACCCAGTATGGAAGATTAAAGATGAAAGCTTAAAGTTTGAAAAACAGGATTTGCCTTGGGAATCATCAGATAACCTTAAATATAGATGATGCTATCAGTCATGCCTGTAATATACATGAACAATCACTTCAATTCCAATCTGTATTGAGTACAGAAATGAGGTGTTGGGGTAGACAGTCTCTAACAATAGTTCCTAATATAATTTACAGTTTGACTGGTCTGAGCTCTGTCACCATTACTTAAAAGTTTGAAGTGAATTCTATGGCAGCAGAAGTTATATAGTACTTGCAGAGCTTTCAGAAGGTAGATGTGTAGGGTTTCACAGCAGATCAGGTGCACTGTCAGTCAGGGAGCTTAGCTACACTGAAACTTTACTTAAACCAATTCAACATTGTGTTTAGATCAGAGTACAGTGGAATATCTCATCTGGTCGATTCTCTGCCATTACATTGGTGGTGACTGGTCTCTCCTGATCTCTGCCTGTGACAGATATCAACTTAGTCTCTTAATTGAAGTTATGGGAAGTGACTTGGTGGAATCTCCTGTGATATATAGGAGGTCAGACTACATAATCTTATACTCCCACCTGATCTTAAAATCTGTGAAACTAAAACTATAGAACAAAGAGTTCAGTTGCATCCAGATATTCTGATTATGATACTCTCTTTTATGGGTCAGTACTGCACATTCTGCCACCATTAAGAATATTATAATTAGCCATACTAGCATTTAAATACCAGACTTATTTTTAAGTGTAACTTTTCTAAACTATTTTCAATAGTCTTTCACTACAGAAAATAACCCTAAGAAAGAAATAAAGTAGCAGATAAAATTACATTTTTCTCATTTTACATTTCTCATTTAATACTTTTATAGGTAACTCAAATTTTTTAAATTATCTTTTTACTTCTGTTTCCTGTTGCCCATATGGAGGGGAGGGTGTGATATAAATTTAATGAATAATAATAACAACCCAAGTCATGGGTCTGTTTCTAAATATATTTCATTTTGTACACAGTGTAACACAGGCCAATTGAGTCATTGCTTTCATAATGTTTGTATCTTAACTCAGCTGTTGAAATCACACTGTATTTCACACTAAGGTGCTTTAATTCTCCTATCTACCTCTATTGCTTTAGCTGTGGTCTGACATTTCTGTTTCTTTTCTATTTTTCCAAGCATAGTGGCTTACGTGCCTTAAGGATATGGGACCTGGTCCAAATCCACTGAAACTAGTGGAATGACTTGCACTGAATTCCATCAGCTTTGATCCTTATCTATGGGTACCTACTGAGTTCACAGCAGAAGTAGAGTGTACAGCAGCTTCTTTAATTTTCCATGTTCCCCTGTGCACAACTTGCCCTTTTCACAGCCCCTTGGTACTGATTAGTGGAGAACCCCGATGCTCCTTCCTGATCAGCTGGGAAGCTAAGACCACAGTTTTAAACAGGGCACTTTTTTTCCCTCTGTGCCAGTCAGCAGCAAACAGCAGGACCATCTGGGACCCCTCAGCCAATCAGTGATGGGAGGCAAAAACTGCACCATATCTAAAACCACAATTTTTGCCTCCCTGCTGATCAGGAGCAAACTACAAGTTGGGCCCCTCCACCAATCAGTGAGTGTGTGTGTGTGGGGGGGGGGGGGGGGGAGTCATGCGCAGGGGACCCTGCAAAATAAAAGAAGCCTCAGTGCACCCCACTTCTGCCATGAATTCGGTAGGTCCCTACTTATGTATCTTCAAGAATGGAAGGTAAAGGAGCCTAGGTAGTCACAAAGCCCTTTTATGTTTTATTTTGAGAGAACATAGAGATTAAGATCAACAAAATCATTTGCTGAGTGTGTATCAGTAAGTATAACAAAAATATCAAGAAAATCAGAATGTCCAGCAATAGAAATAGGAAGGAAAAATACTAAGAGAGCAGTTTACAAAGCAAATGTTACTATTAAACTTGTCTGGTGACATCAACAACGAAGAGCTTAATTAATCTTAAAACTCATAATTTAAGGTGACATTCACCTTCAAGCAGAGGACTAACAAAAAGTCTGTGTGTGCTTAAGAACAATTTAAGCCCAATTTTGTGAGTTCACTTCTGCTTCTGTAAGCAAAATACAATCATAAATGTTATGACTTCAGTTATACATCAAACACTTTCAGGTCCCTTAATTACATCATAGATTTTTTTTTTATTCTAAAGATCAATTTTTTTAGAATCTAGAAAAAGTCTCTCTGGCTTCAATTAAGAAGTTAAAGTTAAAGCAGCCATCAGTTTGCCTTTTGATATCATATTCTGTATCCATTTTAGGAGGAGTTGATTTTTTTCACCTGCCTTATGAAATAAGACTTCAGTTTAAAAAAATAGATGATTCAAGTACAAGTGAAGTGTGGGCTAACTTGAAAATGTATAGAGGCTTCTTTCAATTCAGACAATTAATTGAACTTATTTGGTCTGAAATCAGGCTCATATGCTACTTCCAAGATATCATTGTTTAGACTGTGCTGGAAAAGATACAATATTCACCTCTTGCTCCAGCCAGAACTAGAAAGTACATAGTTACACATGACATGAAACAATACAGATATATTTAATTGACTTTCAACCTTCAAGTGTACAGGTATGGGTTCAGACTAAATTTTGGCAAAAGGTTGCATCTCATTTACTTTATCCCAAACTATTTAACCATATCTAGCAAAACTAAGCAAGAGAGCTCTGTATGGGGGGAGGACTTAGGATAGCCTCAGCAGATGGCTGTAAAATGTTTCCGGCTAGTGCTGTACTGAGTAATACTGAAAATACTTAAATTGTAGCAGAGTATTGCCAAGAGAGTTGTAACTGAGACAGGGAGGGATTTCTCATTGTTAGGAAAAAAGAAAAAAACAAAACAGAAAGACATTACATATGGAAGAATCACCATTTCTCAATAAAATTAGTGCCTATTATATGAATTGCCCCAAACACTATAGTACTGCTGGATGCTGCATGTACAAGTAGAGACTGTCTTGTGTGACATCACCAGATTTGGGAATGTTCTTTGCCAGCCAACTTCTATTATTTTGCTTAAAAAAAAAAAAAAAAAAAAAAAAAAGGAAAAAAAGGATCTGCATGAATCAAGTTGTGAGTCACCTGATCAGCCCTCCTATAGGTAATTTTTTTTGCCTTTGATATGTGCTTCCTTAATTTCTACGCACAGTGACATATTTGTCATAACACTGCTTACATGTGTCTGCAAAAGTCCTAATATTGTCTTTGTCAATCAAAAGTTTATTATATGACTTGTAGAACCTTCACTCAAACAAAAGAATTCCCAACAAAACAATATACTGTAAGAGTATAATTACATTAGAATTTTGCTTACATCCACATCTTTTCATATTTCTATGGCTTTTTTTATGGGTAGCAAGTGAGCTGCACACTCCACTCTACTGTTCACAGCACAAGGTATTCTAACACTACCACTTAGAAGCCATGGTTTGGTCAAGCCCCAGGCAATCAGGGCTTGAGGACAGAGTGGGTACACATGTGCCTCAGTGCACGTGTGCCACTTGGACTCTCACCAACAGCAGAGATGGAGCTGGAGGCAGTAGAAGATCCTTCAGGCAAGTGGGGTGGACGGCTGGCACAGATGCAAAGGATCTGGAGGGGGAGCTCCCTGGAGCCCTCTTAAGCGAGCTGGCAGGGAGCTGCACACATGATCAGAGTGTGCAAACAGGCGTGCTCTGTCAGGGCATGCCTGAGTTGGTGCGGGTGTTTGCACAAGGCAGGTGCACAGAACAAGTAGACAAGAAGGAGCACCCAGCAGGAGAGCAACAAGGAATCATAGCTCTGCAGCTAAGGTAAGGGCACAGGGTAAGGCTGCTAGGACCCTGCCCTGATGGTGCCGCCCACCCATGGCTCCTCAGAGGTCTCCATCCAGACTGAGCAGTGCTTCTCTGTCTGCAAGGGTGGCCTGGCATGGACCCTGTCATCGGAGGTGGGAGGGAAGTGGGGTAGCCGCCTTATCTGTCCCTCCAAGGCCTGAAGGTGGACACATGATGAGCAGGTGAGGGAAATCCAGGAGGCAGTGAGTAGGCTGAGGGGGATCAGGGAGGATGAGGCTGTGATTGATGGGTATTTCCATTCCTTACAGCTTGTCGCAGAGCACTGAGGTGCCCGGCTCCTAAAGAGGGGAAACTGCAAGGGAAAGATCCCTAACTGTGAGTGATGAGCCCAGCTGCAGGTTGCCAGGGGAACCAGAGGAGGTCAGCTGACTATAAGGGGCAGGGCCTGGCCCTTATAAACCCTAGGAGCTGAGGACAGAGGCAGTTCCCTGCCAGCATCCCAGGAGGAAGGAGCTGTCTGCTGGAACAGAAGCGAAGCCTGATGAAGGATCAGCGTTTGACACTGCTGTGTGATGAAGAACCCTGGTAGGCTTGAGCGTGATTATAGCCAGGCGGCTTCTGTTTATGTTATAGCCTAGGGACTTGAGTTTGTGTTGCTGTTTATCACTGGTGGCTTGGGTGAGGCTATTAGGGGTTGGAGGAGGCCTCATAGGGGACTGACAGTGGTGTGGGGACTCCAGTGCCAGTGACAGCGCAGCATTCAGGGTACATAGACCCCAGCCCCAGAGAGGGGCAGTTGAGAAGGCCCCAGAGGAGGGTGGCTTTGCTGAGGAACTCTAGAGAAGGAGGCAGCACTTGAGGAAAAATAGAGAAGAGGGTGGCATTATTAAGAAGGCCCAGAGAGAGGGCGGCGTTACTGAGGAGCCCTGGAGAGAGGGCGCAGAGAGAGACACAGCCGCGGAGAGCCTGAGCACCAGAAAGGGTGTAGACCTAGACCTAACAACATCTATTCCAGCTGCGAGGCTTGGAGCATGGTAAAGGGGTGGTAGGAGCCACGCACTAAGGAGCACAGCTGTGGGTTGCTGGGGCAACCAAAGAAGGTCAGCTGGCCAGAAGGGGCAGGGCTTGACCCTTATAAAGCCCAGGAGCAGAGGCCTGAGGCAGTTCCCTGCCAGCAGCTAGAGAGGCAGGAGCTCCCTAAGCTAGGATATGGGAAGAAGCCTGACCACAGGTATGGCTTATGGCAGCTCTTGAGGCTTGAGCAATGTTGTTTTAGCCAGGCGGCTTCAATTTATGCAACAGCCCAGGGGCTTGTGTTTTGTTGTTGGTTAAACCGGTGGTTTGGGAGAGGCTATAAGGGGTTGGAGGAGGCCTCATAGGGGACTCACAGCAGTGTGAGCACCCCAGCGCCAGTGCGGGCGCAGCATAGGGGGTACATAGACCCAGCCCAGAGGGGGGGGGGTGACTGAGAAGCCCCAGTGTGGGAGTGGCAAGCCCCAGAGAAGGGGGCACTACTGAGAGGCCCCAGTGTGGGCGTGGCAAGCCCCAGAAGAGGGCAGCATGATTGAGGAGCCCAAGTTGGGCACTGTGAGCCCCAGGAGAGGGCCGTGTGATTGAGGAGTCCAAGTTGAACACGGTGAGCCCCAGATAGGGGGTAACATTACTTGGAAGCCCAAGTTGGGCATGGCGATCCCCAGATAGGGGGGCAGCATAATTCAGTTAGCCCAAGTGTGGACACGGCGAGCCCCAGATGGGGGGGGCAGCATAATTAGGAAGCCCAAGTTGGGCATGGGGAGCCCAGGAGAGGGCATTAGCATCATAGAGAAGGCCCGGAGAGAACAGGAAGAGGCCAAGATAGGGATAGACCTGACTTAACATCTGCGAGGCTTGGGCTGCGGTATTGGGGAGGAAAGGAGCCACAGATAGTGCCCCCTGGCAGCGGGGCGGTCCCAGGGCAGCCTTCTGCTAATTAACACCAATTAATTAATTAACAACAAGGTGTGGCAGGAGAGTAGGCGGGAGGTTTCCCCAGAGACAGGTGTGGGCCACATTAAGGGTGGCCCAGATCATGTACCTGTTACAGCAGACAGCGAGAGGAGAAGTTGCAAGAGATGCAGAAGGAAATGGCTGAATGGAGGAGGAAGTCTCCTGAGCCCAGTACGGACCAAACGGGAGAACAAAAGGAGGTAATACAAAAGCTGGAGATATTGAAGAGCCTCATAGGATCCCTCCAGAAATAAATCCATAGCCAAGTGGGACAGATAGAAGGTCTGCACAAGGACCTGGAGAACTGGCAAGAGTGGTGTGGCCGGGCTGAACACCTGCTTGAAGAACTGAGGGAAAAGCTTATGGAGAGCCATACCCAGGCAGAAGAGACCAGGAAAGTGATAACAAAAGAAATGGAGAAAGTGAAAGAATACATGGCGAATCACGAGGTGTTATAGGAGCAGAAGCAGTCCCTCAAAACAGAGGTAAGAGACAGAACAAAGGCGTGCGTAGAGTTGTGGGCTCAGTGGCAAAAGGTGGAAAAAGAAAAGGACCACCTGTGGAAAGAGATGTAGTCCCTGAAGACCCTTTTAGAAGAGAGCACAGCCAGGGAGATGACATTACAAGCAGACATCAAGCAGCAACTGGTACAGGTTGTCCAAATACAGAGAGAGAGAGAGAGAGAGACTGACCGCAATAGGCCTGCAATTGGAGGAACATGCATCCAGGGCTAACATGGAGTACCAGGAGCAGTTGCAAGAGCTGGAAACCTTAAAAGGATTCTTGATAGAGACTGAGAGATGGGTAGAGAAAGCATGGATCATACACTTAAAGGTCCAGGAAGACCAAGAAACCCACAAGAATACTAAGCTAGGAAGCTCCAGGAAGGAGAGGGGAGTAGAACAACAAGAAAAGAGTACAATGATGGAGGGACCTCCCGAGACGGATGCGGCAACAATGGGGGAAGAGAGTATCCCCACAATTATCAAGTACCTTGAGCAAAAATGGAGTCACTGGGTAAGCCAGTATGCAGAAGGACTGAACTGCTTGGGAGAAAAATTAGAAAAAACTGGTCAGCAGGTATGATACGGGAGTATTGACTATACCAAAACAGGTACAACAGATGGAAGTAGATAAGGGGGATATGGCAGCTGTGCAAGAGAGGTCAGTGGGGGAAACAAGAACGGTGACCTAAGCTACCCTGGTCACACTCAAAAGGAGGGAGAACCAAAACCAAAAGGCCAGAGAACAAAGATGGCCCAGCCTCTGGAATATAGTAAAGCAGATACAGCTTCCAAAGGAGAGAGAGTGGCAGAAGCCCAGAGTACAAGAAAGGCGCAAGGGCCTGAGGAGGAAAGAAGGGGCCAAAACCCCAGGGGAGCTGGGAGAGAAACACGAGGATGCTACAAGCTCCACCCTGAGGACAAGCTATCAGACTCTGCACAGAAGCAAAGACCATATCGAACCCAGACTGCAGGCCAAGCTAAGGAGACAGAAGGTCCATCAACACCAAAGGTAATCCAGGCAGAGAAAGAACAAATGGGAGGAAGGAGGCCCTGTGTTTTATGTTAGTAACCTCCCAGGGCAAGTCAAATGGTGGACCCTGAGAAAAGTGGTTGAAGCCAGAGTTGGTGGGGGTAGCCTTTGTTAAGGTGTATACAGGGCCTGGAGGAAGATAGAATTTTCATTACTTGAGAAGGCCCTAGAGAAGGGGGCGGCATTATTGAGAAGGCCTTGAGAGAGGGTGGCATTACTGAGGAGCCCCAGAGAGAGGGCGCAGAGAGAGACAGGGCCACGGAGAGCCTGAGCGCCAGAGAGGGTGTAGACCTAGACCTAACAACATCTATTCCAGCTGCAAGGCTTGAGGCGTGGTAAAGGGGTGGTAGGAGCCACGCATAGCCCATAAAGCTAGGGTGCCCCTGAAGCAACGATTTCAGAGCCGGACCCACAAGGGGTCCGGGAGTCCACGGGGCCAGAGGTGACAGCAAACCATGACTGAGAGGGTGTAAAAGGCAGCCTCCCTTATATTATGTCATCAAAGACGTGGCGGGTGAGAATTTGAGGGTGCCTTGGGCCAACATGGCATGGGAGAGGGGGCCTTGAGGAGATCACGGCCCTCCTGCAGGACCCCGCTGTGACACAGCTCCAGATTCTTACAGGTGAAACCCCATGAGAGGAATCTTCAGCAAAGGAGTGGAAGACTGTCACCTCCGGACCCAGGCAGCAGGAGCTGGTGTCTGCTTCCTCATTGTGTCTGGGGAACAGGTACAGCGCCCTGGAAGCCTTGGTGGAGGAGGCAGCAGAGGAACATTCTCCAGCAGAGAAGCATGCAGAGGAGGTGGTCCCTGCAACCCCCACTAGGCAGGCTGGGGGACCATTGCCCAGGTGCAAGAAGAAACACTGGGTTATTGTGGTGGGTGACTGAATCCTGAGAGGCATGGAGGGGCTGATCTGCTGACCAGATCCCATGGTGAAAGGGGTCTCCTGCATTCCTGGAGCAAAGATCAGCAACATCACTAAAAAGATTCCTGATCTCATCAAGCCCTTTGACTACTACCCTATGGTCCTTGTCCATGTGGGCACTAATGATGTGGCTGGGAGTAGTCCCGACCACATCATGAAGGACTTCCATGAGCTGGGGGTGGGGCTCAGGAAGTTGCAGGCACAGGTGGTATTCTCCTCCATCCTTCCAGTTAGCAGTAGCTGGAGGTGCCAGGATGTTTGCATCAGGGTAGTCAACCAGTGGCTCCAGAGATGGTGTCTTCAGGAGGCCTTTGAATTTTACAACCATGACCAGCACTTCCAGGGAGGAGGCTTCCTGGGAAGGGACAATCTTCATCTCTCTGCTAGAGGTTAGCATCTGTTCTCCCTCAGGTTGACTGATCTCCTCTGAAGAGCTTTAAATTAGGTTCGACGAGGGAGGGGGAACCGGTGGTCAATGAGAACCAGGGTTGGAAAGCCACAAACAAGACACCTGGCCTAACCAGGTAAACACTGAGGGGAACACAAGCCATCAAGGCAAAGGGGCACCAAGAGCACCCATTGGGGGGATAAAATGTCTTTATACAAATGCCAGGAGTATGGGGAATAAGCAGGAGGAGCTCACACCCTTACTTGCTATCACACAGTATGACCTAGTCAGCTTAACTGAAACATGGTGGGATTCTACACATGACTGGGCAGTAGGCATTGAGGGGGACAGGTTGTAAAAGCATGATGGAGTAGGGAAAAAAGGCAGGGGTGTAGCTATGTTAAGGAGCAGTACACATCTTCCATCATCAAGACGGAGGTAGAGGAGGGGAATTCTGAGGCATTGTGGGTCAGGATCCAGGGGGCCCAGGAGAAAAGGACTTGGTAGTGGGGATCTACTACAGACCTCCTCACCAGAATGATGAACTAGATGAGGTATTCTCCAGGCAGCTCTCAGATGCCATACAGGCGAGGGAGGCACTGGTCATGGTGAATCTAAACTACCTGGATATCTGCTGGGAGGAGTGGATGGCCAAAACAAGCTGCTTATAGAGGTTCTTACACTGTGTTCAGGATCTCCACCTAACCCAGGTGGTGTCCAGTCCCAGCAGGGGTAGTCTCTTGCTAGACCTGTCTTAGCAACAGGGGATGATCTCATGAGGAACCTTTGAGTACACAGTAACCTGGGAGATAGTGACCATCACTTGGTAGAGTTCACTATCCAGTGAAAGGTGGGAAAAATATCCAGTGAGGCTAAAGTGTTAGACTTCAGAGAGGGCAACTTTAGGAAACTTAGAAGGCTAGTTAGTGAGGTGGCAGAACTCAAGATCATTAAGCAAATGGGGGTCCAGGAGGATTGGAAGTTTCTCAAGAGAGTAATCCTTGGGGCACAAAAGGAGTCTATCCCCTTATGCAGGAAAGGGGGTAAGGGGATAAAAAAGCCCCCTTGGATGAACAGGGAACTCCAGAAAAGACTGGGGGCAAAGAAAGAGATTTATAGGCAGTGGAAGCAGGGGGCAGCCACCAAAGAGGAATACATCTCCCTGGCACGCTATTGCAGGGAATCAGTTAGGCAGGCCAAGGCAGGACTGAAGCTTAGGCTGGCTACAACAATTAAGGACAATAAAAAGTCCTTCTACAGATACATAGCAAGCAAAAGGAAAGTTCAGAGTAACATAGGGTCCCTGCAGGACAAATCAGGACAGTTGGTGGTTGACGCAAGGAAAAAGGCAGAGCTCTTCAATGAGTTCTTTGCTTCAGTATTCCTAAGTACTTACCAAGACAATTCCCCCACCTTGGGCATAGACAGATGTCCAAAAGGCACCGGACTGCCAAAGTCAGCTGACCTGGATGACCTCCATCCACGGGTGCTGAAGGAATTGGCCAGTGTCATAGTTGAGCCACTGGCATGGCTGTTTGAGCACTCATGGTGCTCTGGCCACGTCCCTGAGCACTGGAAAAAAGCCAATGTGGTGCCCATTTTTAAGAAGGGGAGAAGGGATGAGCCAGATAACTTTAGGCCAGTCAGTCTTACCTCTATCCCTAGGAAAATACTGGAAAAAATCATGAAAGAATGGATTTGTGAAGGCCCAGCAGGGGAAATGATGATGAAAGGAAACCAGCACAGGTTCATCATGGATAGATCCTGCCTTACAAACCTTGTAGACTTTTATGACCAGGTCACACACTGCCTTGACACAGGAGCTGAGGCTGATACCATCTACCTGGATTTTAGGAAGGCCTTCGACACAGTTTTATATCCTATTCTCATAGGGAAGCTAGCAGGCTGTGGAGTGGACACCTACACAGTCAGGTGGGTGGCCAACTGGCTTAGGGACTGCACCCAGAGTGTGGTAGTTGACTGGTCATTCTCGGCCTGGAAGGAGGTGGGCAGTGGGGTCCCGCAGGGTTCGGTCCCTGGACTGGTGTTATTTAATATTTTCATCAGTGATTTGGATGAGGGTGCGGAGAGCACCCTCTCCAAGTTGACAGATGATACCAAGTTATGGAGCAAAGTTAACACACTGGAGGGTAGGGAGCAGACGTAGGCCGACCTAGACAGGTTGGATCAATGAGCGGAATGCAATAGGATGCAATTCAACAAAGATAAATGTAAGGTACTCTACCTAGGGAGGAGGAATCCCCAGCACACCTATAGGGTGGGGGATGACCTCCTCAGCAGCTCAGTGGCTGAGAGGTATCTTGGAGTCATAGTTGACTCCAAGATGAACATGAGCCAGCAGTGTAATGAGGCCATCAACAAAGCCAATCGCACCTTGTCATGTATTAGCAGATGCATGACCAACAGATCAAGGGAGGTGATGCTCCCGCTCTATGCAGCATTGGTCAGGCCGCATTTGGAGTACTGTGTCCAGTTTTGGGCACCACACTTCAAAAAGGACACAGAGAATCTGGAGAGGGTTCAGAGGAGGGCCAGTTGCATGATTAGTGGCCTCCATGAAAGATCCTACAAGGGGAGTCTGAGAGATCTGGATCTCTTCCACCTTCACAAGAGATGTCTGAGGGGAGACCTTGTAGCCACCTATAAGTTCATCAAGGGAAGACAACAGGGAATTGGAGATGCACTTTTACCAGAGTGCCCCTGGGAGTATCTAGGAATAATGGGTGCAAACCAGGGGAGAGTAGATTTAGGTTAGACATTAGGAAGATTTTTTTTACAATAAAGGTAGCCACAATCTGGAATGGGCTTCCAAGAGACATGGTACTATCCCCTAATTTGGAGATCTTCAAGAGGAGGCTTGATAGTCACCTGGCTGGGGCCATCTGACCTCGGGCCTCTTTCCTGCCAGGGACAGTGGGTCAAACACGAAGATCCATTGTGCTCCCTTCCGACTCTACAATTTATCAATTTATTAGGTATGTACTGCTTTGTCTAATCACAGACTTAACCCTTCATTTATCAGCACTTTACAGTCTGCCAGATTGCCAATATGGACAATCTCAAATTCCTTAGTATTTTTTTCTACTCCTCTAATCCCAATTTGCATAGCCCAAAGTGTTCAGTCATTTATTTTTAGATCATCAGTATGATATATAGATTAACATTTAGTGGCAATACTTTTCTATACAGTATCCTAAGACAAAACATTTGGATCTTGTAAGATAACAAACATATGAATTTTTCTGTAAAGAGACTGTTTTTCTAGTAGAAAAATTCAAATAAATTAGCATTCCAATAATCTCAGAGAAGAACTTGGAAGCCACAAATAGTAAAATGGATTATAGTTTTACAATGCACATCAAACATGCAATCCATAGATAAAATTACTGTAAGGATCCTCTGTATTGCAAGATCAACCGTGCAGCTTTTAAATGATTATTCCTCACAACAGATTTATTCAAATAAAAACTTTGTCAAATACAGAGTTAAACTAGGCAGCAAATGTTTAATTTCAACAACCATCATTTCCTCAATATATAGTGGACTAGGGTCAATAATTTAGTTTGTCATATAATACATGATTGCAGGCTGCCTACTGAAGGATTCCTCAGAAGTATTTGGTGGTGGTCACTGCAGGACCAGGAAACTGAGCTAAATAGACACAGGTTTTAATTCATATTTTCATAGTAGCTAGGTTCAAGAGGGACCTGAACAGATCATGTAGCTTGACCCCCTGCCACAGGCAGGAATGAATGCTAGGTTCACAAGACCCCAGACAGGTGATCATCTAAACTCTTTTTGAACTTACCCAAGGTAGGGGCGAGGACCACTTCCCTAGGAAGTTGATTCTGGCCACCCTAACCGTAAAATATTGCCTCCTGATCTCTAACCTAAACCTATTCTCCATAAGCTTATTACCATTGTTCCTTGTCACCCCAAGTGGTGCTGAGGAGAATAGGGCTCTTCCTATTTACTGATGATCTACCCTGATGAGTTTGTAGGCAGCCACCAGGTCCCCCCCCAGCCTTTTCTTGCCGAGGTTGAACAGGTTCAGGTCCCTCAGTCTTTCCTGATGGGGCCTGTCCTGCTGCCCTCTCACCAAATGGGTGGCCTCTGAACCCTCTCCAGGCTGCCCACATCCCTTTTAAAGTGCAGCACCCAGTATTGGAGGCAGTACTCCAACTGTGGTGTGACCAAAGTCGCATAGAGGGGGAGTATCACCTCTCTGGACTGGCTTGAGATGCAACTTTGGATGCATGACAAGGTATGGCTGGACTCTTTGGCTGTGGTCTGGCATTGGCAGCTCATGTTCATCTTGGAGTCAGTAATGACTCCAAGATCCCTTTCCACCTCTGTGCTTTCAAGAGGGGAACTCCCCAGCCTGTATGTATGCTGTGGATTCCTTCTCCCAAGGTGCAGCACCCTGCATTTGTCTCCGTTGAACCGCATCCAATTCTCATCTGCCCACTTTTGTAGTCTGTCTAAATCTAGTTGCAGCCTCTCTCTCCATTCAAGTGTGCCCACCTCACCCACATCTTCGTGTCATCAGCAAAGTTGGACAATGTGCTTTCAACCCCCTCGTCCAAGTCGCTGATGAAGATATTAGACCCGAGGACTGAGACCTGGGGTACCCCACTGCTCATATCTCACCAGGTTCAGTATGACCCATTCACCATTACTCTCTGGGTGTGCCCCATCAGCCATTTCTTTTACCCATCCAACTGTGTAGGCATCAATGCCACAGTGACTTAATTTATTAAGGATAATGGGGTGAGAGACAGTGTAAAAGGCCTTCTTACAGTCTAGAAAGAATACATCCACGGTGACACTAGCATCCAAGGATTTAGTTACCTGGTTATAAAAGGCACTCAGGTTGGTCAGGAAGGACCTGCCTTTGATGAACCCATGCTGGTTCACCATGAGCATGATCTCCCCTGCTGGCCCCTCACAGATGTGCTCCTTGATGATTTTCTCCAAGATCTTCCAGAGGACTGAGGTGAGGCTTACAGACCTATAGTTACTTGGGTCCTTCTTCCTCCCTGTCTTAAAAATGGGGACCACATTAGCTAGTTTCCAATCCCCTAGCACCTGGCCAGATGACCATGAATGCTCATACAGCCGGGGCAAGGGCTCCGCGATGACCCCTGCCAGCTCCCTCAACACCCATGGTTGGAGGGCATCTGGATCTGCAGATTTAAAAATGTCCAGCCCTTCCAGAAGATCCCTAACTACATCTGTGCTGACCCAAGGCCAAACAGAGCTATCCCTGAGATTGTGCCTACCTCTGACTGGAGGGATGTCCTGGTCCCTGTTCAAAAAAACAGAAGCAAAGAAACTGTTAAAAAATATCGGCTTTCTCATCTGGCATAGCCACAAGGTTACCATTTGAGTCTTAGAGGCGCCCTACGTTGCCTGGTGCGCTCTTCTTGCTCCCAATGTACTTGAAAAAGAACTTTTTGTTGTCCTTAATCCTGGACGTTAGCCTGGGTTCCATTCTGCTTTGGCCTTCCTAATAGCCCCCCTACACTCACAAGCCGAGGAGGAGTACTCCTCCTTGGTGATAGCCCCTCCCTTCCACTTGTTGTACACCACCCTTTTAGTCCTCATGCATTCCTGAATGCCCTTGCTGAGCCAAGGGGGTTTCTGAGCACGCTTATCCCCCTTGCTTCTCTCAGGGACTGTTACCCTTTGGGACTGGAGGATCACCCCCTTAAGGTATGACCATCCCTCATGGACTCCCATCTCCTCTATCTTCTGGGCCCTCAGTGCCTCCCCCACTAATCTCCGAAGCTCATTGAAGTTGGCCTTTCTGAAGTCAAGCACTTTAGTCTTGCTATAAGCCCTTGACACCCTGCATTGGATAGTGAATTCCAGCAGGTGATGATCACTATTGTCCAGGTGGTCAAGGACCTGCAGTTCCCTCACCAGGTCATCCCCAGTGGCCAGGACCAGGTCCAGCAAGGCGTTACCCCTGGTGGGGCTGTGCACTTCCTGGATAAGATGAAGGGTCCTGTAATACAGCCAGGAACCTACACGAGCAGTCAGACCTGGCTGTCTGCCCCTCCCAGTATATGTCTGGGTAGTTTAGGTCACCTATGACAATGACATCCCTTGACCTAACAGCCTTCATAAGCTGACCGGAGAAATCCTGGTCCAGCTCTTCTCCCTAGTTGGGTGGTCTGTAGCAGACACCCACTGTAAGGTCCCTTTCACCAGGCCCCACTTGTAGTTTGACCCACAGTGTCCCAGCCCGACCCTCCTCTGACCTGAAGCTAATCCTTGATGATACGAGTTACTCTTTGGCATAGAGCGCGACCCCCCACCTTTCCTCTCTGTTCTGTCCCTTCTATATAGGGTGTATCCCTGAATGCCCACCACCCAGTAATGGATAGGGTCCCACCAGGTTTCTGTGAGCCCTACTAAGTCTGGATTCTTGCTTGCAATCAGGAGACACAGTTCCTCCTGCTTGCTCCGCATACTATGAGCATTGGTGTAGAGGCACTTGAGGCCTCCTGAGGGTGGCCTCCCCTCTACTCCCAGGACTATTGTGGCCCCCTACTCCCAGGACATTGCTGTTTACCTGGGCATCCCTTTCTCTTGTCACCCTGCATGCTGACAAAGCATCTTCTCCACTCGGAGCTGCCCCTTCTCCCAGCAAAGCTAGTTTAAAGCCCACTCTATGAGATCAGCTAACATAGAAGAAAAAATATGTTTGCCCTTAGGGGAGAGATGACGCCCATCCCACCCCAGCATGCCCTCCATACAGAAATATGGGTCATTGTCAAAAAAGCCAAAGCCCACCTTGTGGCACCAGCTTTGAAGCTGCCAGTTAACTACATCAGTGCAGGCCTCATGACGCCTACCCCATCCACTTACTGGGAGAATGGAGGAAAATACCACCTGAGCTCCCATTTTCTTGAGCTGGTATCCCAAGGCCTTGTAGTCACCCACGATGATGCATCCAAGGGCAAGCTGGACAACATTTGTCCCCACATGGACCACAACCAGTGGGTAGTAGTCAGAGGGCTTGATGATTTTTGAGATGGTCTCTGTGATGTCCTGAATCCTCACTCCAGGCATACAACAGACCTGCTGTGACCAGAGCTGAGCGACAGATTGGACCATCGGTTCCCCTCAGGATGGAGTCCCCGATGACCAAAACTTTATGCCTCCTCCACCTTGGAGTCTGCCTCTTCTCAGCCCATGTAGGAGGCCGAGCAGCATCAATGACTCTGGGGATCTGCTCTTCTGCCTTCTCCTCCTGTCAGGAGCCAGGGCTGCATACCTGTTCCCAAAGGGTGTCTGGGGAGCCGGCACAGCAGTTGTACGAGCTGCTCTGGCTTTGACAGGAGCCTGCTGCCACTGATTAGTTGAATGTTTTGCAAGCAGGGTCTCTCCAGTGGATTCCTGGCCCTGCAGAGAATGGAAATACAAATCAATTTCATCCTCCACTGCCTGGATTCCCTGCACCATGCTCACCTCAGCCTGGATCTCTGCCCCCTGCCCCTCCAAAGCCTAAAGGCTCTCACAAGAGGGGCAGGCGGGGGAGTCACCAGACCTCAGCCCCACCCTCAGGGACCCCACCCAGCTGCCCACACAGACTGGGGGGTAGGTGGTCACCAGGCCTCCCAAGGGCTCCATCTGCGTGGCAGCCTCAGAGGAGTCGTGGAAGGGTGGCACCACTGGGGCAGGGCCCCTGGCAGCACTATGAGCCCTCACCATGGCTCTCAGATAGTTCTTACCTTTCTCCTTGTTGGTGGAACCTCCTCCCTCCTGAGGAAGACTCTCTAACTGCCCTTCCTGCTTCTGCCAGTGCAAACGCCGGTGCAAATGCCAGCACACCCTTACAAAGAGCACCTGTTTGTGCACTCTGTTTGCACATGTGGCTCCCTGCCTGGCTCAGCAAAGAGGGATCCGGCGGCTTCCCCTCTAGATCATCTGCAGCTGCACCAGCTCCTGCCCCACCTACCTTTGGGGGATCAGCTGCTGCTGCCCCCACTGCTGGTCCTCAGCTTCCGCTGCTGCTGGTAAGTTGCAGGGGTCACATGTGTAGTGAGAGCCCCTATGTGTGCCCAGTCAGCTTCCTATCACTCCCTCAGCTCCCAACTTCCAGGCGATGATGTGCTTTTAAAGCCCGCGGTTTGAATTTTCCCACACTGGCTGAGCAGCCAATGAGGTGCTCCAGATTACCCGGAATTGCCTGCTGGCTGCCAGCTGTCCCTCTCCCCATGCTCCCCTCCTGCTGGGGGTGGGTCTTGGATCCTGGTGTTCTGGGGCAATCCCCTAGGAGCAGCCTCTGAGGGATCCCCTTGTCACCTGGGGGAAGGGTCCCCCCAGCCGGCTCCCTGTTTGCACACTGTTCGCGCACACGGCTCCCTGCCCTACTCAGCAGAGGGATCCAGGGGCTTCCCCTCTGGATCCTCTGCAGCTGCACCAGCTCCTGCCCCCACCTACCTTCGGGGGATCAGCTGCTGCTGCCCCCACCACTGGTCCTCAGCCTCCGCCACTGCTGGTAAGTTGCAGGGGGCAAACTGTGTGGTGAGAGCCCCCATGTGTGCCCAGTCAGCCTCTTCATGCTCCCTCAGCTCCCAACAATCTAGGAAATCAAGGAATTCCTCTACACAAATTTTAGAAATGTCAGTCTTCCTAACATCTTATGCAACAAGTAGACCCTGGGTTTTGGGGATTAACCTATTGCACTGAGTTTAATAGATAACCCTGATTATAGCCATTTGTTGTATGGGATCTGCAGTAACTTTTTCTTGTGGACTCTCACTTCTTTTAGTTCCTTTGCCCCAGGCCTTCACATAGTCTTCATTTGTCTTTATTAGAGCAGCAAGAGCTGGAGGAAACCTGCCTGGTAAGCAAGCTCTTTCATTATTTAAGGAAAAGCTTTCCAACATAGGGAGGCTAACAAATATTCTTGATTCATTTCTGTGCATCATCTCCCTAGGGTCCCATCTCATTGTTCCTGCAGAGATTCTGGAATGTCCTCAATATTCTTTTTATGCATCTATAGCAACTCCACCACCCAGAACCTCTAATTAAGCAATGCTGAAATACAAAAGGAAAAGAAAGGAGCTAAAAAGTCTGCTGCTGGAGCCTCTCCATTGCCTTTGTTTTCCCCTCTCTCCTTTAGGTATCAAAGGGGAGGAAGATTTTTGTCTCATCTTTCCCTGTAGACAATGCCATTGTCATTCATGTCTCCCTGTTACGCCTTCATGTCCCTCAATTAACCAAACCTTCTGCAGTAAATATACCCTACCCCAATTTTAGCATCTGAGCTTTAATTCTTACTACTATACTACTACTCCTCCCCTCAACACCCTCCCCCCCCGCCCAATATTACCAACAGGAGGCCCATTCCCTTTTCCTGCTTCTTTCCTACACAAGTGTGAAAGAAGCAAGAGAACCAGGTAATATATTCCCATCATTCCTGGATCATAGCCTGCTTGAGGTCCCCCTTTCAACATCTCCTGTCACACAGATTTCACTTTTAATTCTCTTTCCTTTGCACTAGGCATCAGGTTCTCTCTGTTTCCTGTCTTCCAATTCAGGCTTTTAACTAATACTTCTTTGTAATCACACCTTGGCCAACTCCTTATTCTCCCTCATCTGTTTCCTATTCAGGGGCTTCTCCAGAGGAGGAAGAGTAGCTCTGCATTAAGACAGTTCAGATTTTTTAATTGAGATATTTTTATATGTAAACAATGTTAATAAAAGTATCCAGTGAGCATGCTCTGACCTTATCCATGCTCTGTACATTAACTATGTGGGCTCAGAGCTCTTTCAGGGATTAGAGATGTGCAATTTACTCACAGATTGCAATTTGAGGTGATGCTGTTGTTCTATATAGTGGTATTGCAGACACACTTTTCCTTGACTGAACTTTATACAGCTGTATGAGAGAGGTAAAAACTAGTCTGCTAGTCATATTCTTCCTCCACCTTCTCTTTGCTGGGTTCTGCTTAAGGCAAAGCAGAAAAGATTTCCATTTGGTTGAAGAGAGAGAAGATATAATTAAATGGGCTTAGGCTCATTAGCCCCTTATTACCCAAAGCCTGTTACACCACCTCTAACCTGTGCTGAACTGAATATAGCAATATGGATCAGGAAGTGATGAAGGATATGAGCCGCTGAATGTTTGCTTAGTTTATGAAAGAAAAAACAATTGGTTTGGAAGCTTGTGCATATTGCTAACTTTCACAACACAGTTTCACAACATTTTCTGTTTTCTTTAAGTCACAACTCACAAAATAATTCAATTACATCAGAATCTTGGCTTTCATTTAACAAAAGTTTCTGATCTTCTTGATTTCAGTACAGAATTTGAAAATGAAGTCCAAATACATAAAAAAAATAAGCCACAAAGGGAATGAAAAGACCCCATCCTTATTTATGGAATCACATGATTTCTGAGGCATGACTTTTTTTAAAAACTTTTGGATCTGATAATGTTGTCCACAAAACCATTACAACGAGCCTCTGTCATATCTGCTAGGGCCTCAAATGAGTAAATTAAACTCATCTCTCAGCCATTTAATTTGACCCAAATCAGGTTCATAACATCTTATTTCTTCCCTTTGGACTGTCAAGGAAAGTGTCATAAAGATAATGCTGTGTCATTAGGAATGGACTAGAGATTTTGATTATTAAATTACATGCATTATTCCTGGTCAGAAGATATAACTAGTTGAAGAATCTTCCAACTTTATAACCTGAATTTTTATCAATTTAGATTTTATCCTTTATGAATTTCATTCATTATTTCTAATATATTATCTGTTTTGTTGCCTTGATTTTAGTTCTTTGCAATTCATGTTAGGAGAAAAGAATCCTCTTTTGTTAATGATCAAACAAAACAAGAATTAGGTTTTTAGAATCCTAGAGGAAAATTAAGCACTGGACTAGGACTCAATATACCCTGCTTTCATTCTCAGCACAAGCACAGACTAGGTTGATTATCTTGTACTTGTTATGAAATGCTCTGTTCCTCAGCTGCACCATGAGACTGACAGTGACGATGTTACTAATCGTCTCCATGTTTCAAGTCTCTCACTTTTGCACACTTTAAATGGATTTTATATGGGGTCCTACAATGGTGTCTCAAATTACTATTATAATATAAATAATAATAAGCTGTCCTGAACTCATGGCATCTGCTCCAACCATTAAACAACTATCTGTGTAAAAATTCAGCTTCCAGAATCAAAAGATTATTTTTCTCTGTCTTCACTAATGTATTTCTCATTGATGTGTTTTCCTTATAGCTGTTAGTCTATGTTGTATGCAGCTGCATATCAAGAAGCTGATAAATCCTCACTCTAAGGTCAACGATATTGACAGATTCTGTGAACTCCACGAATACTTTAAAAACTGTTTTTAATTATTCTGTTCCCTTGTGCTATCGCTGTTCATGAGAATAAGAGAAGAATCACTGGTGCCACAGGCCTAAACTTAGGCAGACCTGAGTTTTTAAAATTAATAATCCCATGTTCCTGTTACAGGATTGGTAGAAGAAAATTAATACCTTAAGTTGTCTCTTAAGTGACTTGAGTTCCACTAGCTTTATTGGTTTTCTCAATAACACATTGACAGTGCCACAGAATGAAGCCTTGAGCTAATATGATATGTACATAGTAAGCCTGTTTATGGTTAATTGATTTCTAGGAGTTAAGGGCTTGCTTAGCTGGTTTATTAATAATAAGAGTTTTATAGTTTCATAGATGGTAGGGTCAGAAGGGACCTGGGGAGATCATCTAGTCTGACCCCCTGCCATGGCAGGAAAGAGCACTGGTGTAAAATAGCCCTGGCCAGGTGTTCGTCCAGCCTTTTTTTTAAGACCCCCAGGGTAGGAGCCAGTACGACTTCTTTTGGAAGTTGGTTCCAGGTCCTAGCCACCCTGACAGTGAAATAGCACTTCCTAATGTTTAGCCTGAAACTACCCTTTGCTAGCTTGTGTCCATTGTTTCTTGTAACTCCTGGGAGTGCTCGGGGGAACAGGGACTCTCCCAATGCCTGCTGGTTCCCCTTGACTAGTTTGTAGACTGCCACTAGATCCCCTCTCAGCCTTCTCTTTTGGAGGCTAAACAGGTTCAGGTCCCTCAGCCTCTCCTCGTAGGGCCTGCCCTGCTGACCCCTGATCATGTGGGTGGCCCTCCTTTGGACCCTCTCTACATTGGCCACATCCCTCCTGAAGTGCAGTGCCTAGAACAGGATGCAGTACTCCAGCTGCGGCCTGATCAGTGTCGCATGGAGGGGGAGGATCACCTCCTTGGACCTGCTTGAGATGCATCTGCGGATGCACTACAAGGTATGGTTGGCCTTCCTGACCGCGTGCCCACACTGTCGGCCCATGTTCATTGTGGCATCAATGATGACTCCAAGATCCTTTTCTGTCTCAACACTGGTGAGAAGGGAGTTCCCCAGCCTGTAGGTGTGCCGCTGGTTCTTCCTCCCCAGGTGCATTACCCTGCACTTGTCAGTGTTGAACCCCATCCTGTTCTCTTCAGCCCACCCCTGTAACCTGTCCAGATCTGCTTGCAGCCTGTTCCTTCCTACTAGCGTACCCACTTCACCCCTCATCTTAGTGTCATCTGCAAACTTGAACAGGGTGCTTTCTACCCCCTCACCCAAGTCACTGATGAAGATGTTGAATATGTGGGCCTGAGGACCAAGCCCTGAGGAACCCCACTGCCCACATCCCTCCAGGTCGAATAAGACCCGTCCACTACCACCCTCTGGTGTGGCCCTCCAGCCAGTTAGTGACGCACCTGACCGTGTAGGCATCAACACCACTGTCTCCTAGTTTCTTACTGAGAATGGGGTGAGAGACTGTGTCAAAGGCCTTCCTTAAGTCCAGAAAGACTATATCCACTGCAACACCTGCATTCAAGGACTTGGTGACCTGGTAACAGAAGACCACCAGGTTGGTTTGACAAGACCTGCCCCTAATGAACCCATGCTGGTTGCCCCTGAGCATAACCTCGCCTGCTGGCCCTTCCTGGACATGTGCCAGGATAATTCTTTCAAAAAGCTTCCTCAGGACCGAGGTAAGACTCACGGGCCTATAGTTTCCTGGGTCCTCCTTCCTCCCTTTTTTGAAGATGGGGACCACATTGGCCCTTTTCCAGTCCTCTGGCAGATCACCTGAGCAGCATGAGTGCTCGTAGAGCTGTGCCAGAGGTCCCACAATGATCCTTGCTAGTTCCTTCCGGACTCTGGGTTGGAGATCATCAGGACCTGCAGATTTAAATTCATCTAGTCCCTCCAGAAGTTCCCTGACAAGGTCCTCATTAACCCTAGGCCTGGGTGTGCCACCCACCGGGCCCTCGGGGGTGCCAGTGGGGGAGATATCTGGGTCCCTCCTCAGAAATATGGAGGCAAAGAAATTGTTGAATGTGTCAGCTTTACCATCAGCTGAGATGACCAGATTTCTTAGCGTGTCCTGCAGAGGCCCCACATAACCTGGCACCTTCTTTTGCCCCCTATGTATTTGAAAAAGGACTTCTTGTTGTCCTTGAGCTGGGTCGCTAGTCCCAGCTCCATTTCCACCTTGGTCTTCCTGACTGCCCCCCTACATTCCCAAGCTAATGAGGTATAGCCCTGTCTTGTGATGGCCTCTCCCTTCTAATGGGTGTACACCTCCTTTTTTGTTTGGGGATGTTCCTGGATGCTTTTGGTGAGCCATGGGGGCCTTTGCGCCCTCTTGCCCCCTTTGATTCATCTAGGGATTACTTCCCTTTGAGCTTGGAGGATCATCTCCTTAAGGAGTGACCACTCCTCCTGGACACTCAACTCCCTCCATCTCTGGGACCTCAGTGCTTCCCCCACTAGTTTTCTTACCTTATTAAAGTCCGCCCTCCTGAAGTCCAGGGCTTCTGCCTTTCTGGAGGTTTTCACCATTTTGCACTGGATGGTGAATTCCAGCAAACAATGATTGCTATCACCCAGGTGGTTGAGCATTCGTAGACCCCGTACCAGGTCATATCCTGTGGCCAGGACCAAATCCAACAAGGCGTCTCCCCTGGTGGGGCTGTGTACCTCCTGGGTTAGATGGAGGTCCTGTGTGTCAGTTAAGAACCTGCATGAGTGGTCAGACCTAGCTGTCTGCTCCTCCCAGCAGATGTCTGGAAAGTTTAGGTCACCCATGATGACCACATCCTTGGACCTAACTAGCTCCGTGAGCTGACTTAAGTATTCTGGGTCTAGCTCTTCCCCTTGGTTGGGTGGTCTGTAGTAGACCCCCACCGTTAAGTCCCTTTCTCCCTGACACCCTTGTACTCTAACCCATAGCACTTCCATTTGCTGCTCCTCTGACCCAGTGTTACTCACTGTGGATGTTTGTTGCTCCTTGACATAGAGTGCCACACCCCCACCCTTCCTGCCTGTCCTATCTTTCCTAAGTATTTCTAAGTATTTGATGCAAATTGGTACTGTACCACTAAGAGATATTACATTTTAAGATAAGTAAACTATTTTTAAATGGTACACTTGAGTAGGTCTACTTTTTCCTACCAAAATTGTTAAATGCAATGCAGATTGGAGTGGGGATAGTGAGGTAGTGAGATTTAGGCTTCTGTTTCATCAGTATGCAGATATCATGCAGTTGTGCCCTATTTTATTTGGGTCAGGGTTGTGCAGTTATTTTGCTTTCTAAATACCCATCAGATTATGATTTGAAATCAAATAGATGGATTGTAACCACGCGTGGAGGAGTTGATACTATACCAAGATATTTGCAGAATAGAATCTCTCAGCTTTGTTAGGGATGTGTGCTATTAAGAAGATTGTTCTTTGACACCTTTTGGCTTTTGAACCCTACATAGTTTCAAAAGCTCTTAATAGAGCTTCTTATATCTGTGCCAACATGTGTGACTATCTTTCACATATTAACACAACTACAATAATTCTTCCTTCATTTTCTAGATACAATTATGACCTATGTTCTACTTCAGAAAACGTCAGCTGAAGGAGAACAGAATACAGAATAGCTACTGCTGATGAGACTTCTCTTATCTCTGGAAGCAGCAATATGTGAGCAAATCAGAACTACAGTGTAGAGAAGTAAATTCATGGTACAGACCCCTTTATAAAGAGTAGCAGGTTGCTGTAAGCATGGCAGATTCATTCAAGTTAAAAGTCACAGTCTTAACAATTTATAGTGTTCCACCCCTTTTGCAAAAGAATGATGATTTTTTTTTTTATTTCCAACTGCTATGAGGCATGAGATGTTGTAATCAGTTATAGTGATATTATTTTGATCTTACCTAAAAGGTGGCTCTAAATATTGTCCAGAGAGGAGTTAGATGGGGAATGCAATATATGTGACAAGGAGCATGTGTAAATGTTTATGAATTTACTGAAGTGTATTGAAACACTTCCTGGGAAAGCAGCCTATTATAGCTAGGCCATTATATAAGAGGTGGGCACTGGCACCCCTGCTTTCTACTCCTCTAGCTGTGTTTTAAAAAAGAAAGCTGCTATGACTGCCTTTTGTGAGAGGGGTAATCCTGAGCATACCTTCCAGACTGGGTCCTTCATGAGTTTTAGGCATTTCACCTAGTTTCTGAGTCCCAGCTGGCCTTAGGCAACAACTGTGTGTCTAGCTGCTCAGGCCAGGGCAGTTCTGAGCGGATCTGCAGGTACCTTTGAGAACTTTCAAGCCAAACAGGGAAATACTTAATAATTTGGAAGTGCCTCCAGGATGATCAGGAACAGGCCACTGAACAGGAGGAGTTTGGATTGAAAATTTGTATTTGGGCACTTATCTCCTTTTTATGGGTCTGGCTCAACAGGACTGTTAATTTCTATATTCATAACTGTACATAGACCACAAAGTGTGAAGCAAATTAAACAAAGCATACTTAAAATTAAAAGTATATTTTGCAAAGAAGACCTTGAAGTGTATTGAGACTGAGATAGGAAGAGAGACAATTAATGAGAGAGAAACATCACAAGCCTGCCTTGTAATTACAGTACTTTCAACTATGGTCTGTCGTATTTCAAAGGCAGGTTTGGCTGCATGCTAGATTTTCTGTATGCATATCATGAAAGCTGGAAGAACTTGATTCCTATATTGTGAATACCTGGCTCGGTAAAATATTCATCACACGATAGGCTTGTTTGATTTTCAATAATCTTATCCAACAGGACTTGTAAAATGATGCAGAACAGAAAGATTACAGCCAATGAAACTAACATAAAACTCATTTTACTCTAATGTAGCTGTATTAAGTTTGAGTAAACTCCCAAGTAACAGGGAAGGGGTGCACATGCTTAGCCCCCATAATTCTAACTCCAGAAAAGATTTAAAGGAACTTGTTTTTAAGGTCCTGGAGTCCTATGCTAGCAAATCTCCAGGTCTTCAGCAAAGGTTTGTACAAGTGAACCACTCCATGCCTGCTCCATGTACTCTGCCCTGACATGATTTGAATGTTGCCACCTGAATACAGTGGTAACTATGGATTAATTATCACTTCTGAAATGGCAATGTATTGGCACACTAAAGCAAGTAAATTACTGCCATTCTGAGGTCTAGCATCTATAGAATTAGTGTGGTACACTTCAGTGCAGAGTCATGATCCTTTGACAGTGAAGATATGAGCTAGCTGAATCCAATATAAGGGTTTTGGCTATAGCATCATGACTTCAGTATTTGATCCACTTGTTCTTCTCCCCTCAAAAAGTCTGCTTTTTGAGGCTTGAAATTAACATAGGGTGAGACCAAGGCTTTAAATCATCCAACTCAGCTAACTCAGAGTTGGGTTCTGCCAGATGCAGGCATTTACCCAGACAGCCAGTGGTAAGTAACTTGTGGAGGAACTGGCAGGATATGGGGGGCTGGTAATTCTGGGAGTGGGAGGGGGGTGTCAAAACAATGCAGCCCAGGGGCAAGGGTGGGTGGGTGGCTGTGCTGTGAACACCAGCCCCAGGGCTGTGCTGTGAACACATGCAGACGTTGTTAGGCCAGGGTAAATTATTTTAGACTGGATTAAGTCAGGCTGACCTAATTTTAGATCACCTCCTGAGATTAACTAATTTAGAAAGGGCATGACATTTTTAGGGGGATTTAAACCCTGTGAATGCCTGTATGATCATCCATTTATATAAACCAATCTTGGTTAAGTTGATCTAAATGTCATTCTTGTACATATCCATATAATCAATATTACAGTGTTTAAAGTTGACAAAATTTAAGGTGTAAGCAAAAGCTATTAAAACTTCAGAAATAATTTGGATAATTTTATAAGCAAGTTTGAAAATAGTTTAGACAGATGGAACAATGAGATCGACATACATGTTTTGGCAATCAAAAGCAGACATAGCTGCCATTTGAACTATGTACCATGTGAGAGGGTGTTTGGTTTAAGAAGAAATAATATTAGAAAATATAATGTTTAAACTGGCAACAATTTTTAAAGATTTATTGTTGCTAGGGAAGAGATTAGTAAAGAAGGGAGGATATTAAGCTTGGTAGGTAGTACATGTAAAAAGTAATCAAAAACTGATTTTGAAATTTTTTCTCCTTGTTATGTTCCACTGATTTTTAATTAAACTGATTATGTTTATGGTGTTATAACAGCTTAACAGATGTTTAACAGCCCAATCAAGTATTTAATTGGTACTTCCGGTTTCACAATGTTTTATCAATCTGCCATAAGGTTCTGAGAAAACTGCTAATTCTTTAATTGTACTCACCAAGCAGAATTAACCTTTTTCTGTTATACTACTTAAATCTAACTGTAACCTATAGTAATGAGGGTAACTTTTCGGAAGCTGACTTTCAAGCAGAGGAGAAAGGATTAAAAGCGATGATTTGGGACAATATTATAACTTCTTTCTCTTTCCAGTATGTGCCATGCCACAATATATTATTTACACGTACAATATACAATTTTATAGTATTAAAAGGAATCTCCAAATGACTATGCAAGGTTAAACCTTGTACAGCCAATATTCAAAGTTCCAGGATTTTATAGTTCTCTGCCTACCAAATTCTACCACTGAGTTCTATAGTTGCTAAAGAAATAAAGGATTTATTCATCTACAATGAATGTTAGGGTTGTATTTAAGGTCCAGGTAGAAGATAAGGACTAATAAGAACATCTACTTAATTTTCCTGTTAATGGATATTTTTTCCCTATAGAATATTTTTTGGTAATTTTGGTTTCAAAAAAGTCCCTCAAGTCTCCTAATCATTTGCACTGCTTTCTAGGCCTTTCTGAAGTGGCTAGTATTCACGTCAGATTCATTTTTGGCTGATTCAAGGGACAGTGATTCAATTAGGTGATTTGAATCACTATTCTGAATCAATTAAACCAAATCTGATTAGGAGATTCGGCTGCCCCTCAATTGACTGAATCTCTGAATCAAACAGGCGCCATCCCCCACTTGCTCTCCCAGCCCTGTCAATGGCTGCCCTGCCCAGCTCCAGCATCTGGGCACTTAAAAAAAAGCTCCGCACTCACCGGCTCTTGCCAGGCTGAGGGGGCAGGGGGTGATCCTCACTCCCCCACACTGTGTGTGGGGGCTCTACTGTGAGCCCCCATCCCCTGCCAACTCTCTCAGTCCCATCAATGACTGCCCTGCCTGGCCCCAGCATCCTGGCATTTTAAAACAAACAAAAACAGCCCCACACTCCCTGGCTCCTGCCAGGGGGGAGGGGGGATCCCTAATGCCCCCCATTGCCCTGTGCTGCATGGTGGGGGGGATCTGCCACAAGCCCCCAGAAGCCGTGATGGCTGTTGCAGCAGCTGGTGAATGTGGGGCTTTTGTTTTGTTGTTTGTATTTTCAAGTGCTGCTTTTTTTAAAGTGGATGCTGGGGCCGGGCAGAGCAGCCATTGACAGGAGTGGGGGAGTGGGTGGGGGTCGGGGGGTGCTCAGGAGGACTGGGGAAGCAGGCAAGGGATGGGTCCTGATGGGGATCCCTTCATGGACCCCTCCTCCCCCCACCCCCCGCCCCTTACTTACCAGCACAGAGTATGGGTCCAGTTCCTTGCGGCATCGAGCGGGGACTGGCTGAATTGCTGAATCTCCAAATCTCCTCCAAATCTTTTTTCTGAATTGATTTGGAGTCTTTGGATAAATTCAGACCTTTTTATTGGTGCCTGATTTAATTCAGATTCAGAGATTTGGCTGCCAAATCAGACCAAAACTCCTCCAAATAAAATCAGCAACTGAAGCTTTGCACAGCCATAGTGCTTTCCCATGACTGCTTTCCAACTTTTCTCAATTTTTCCTGTGATGTGTTGAATGATCACAACCCATCCAGGCAGGTCTTGTCATGTGTTTATATATGCAGTCAAAACCAGTATTGCCCATTCTTGTGAAAACCTAATTCGTGAGGCAATGTCATGTGTAGGTATCCTTCAGCATTGAAACTTCTTAGGTTTCTCCTTCTCCCCTGAGTCTCTTGGTCACATTTATTTCCTGATCCTACCTCAGAAAAATCAACTTGGAACTGTTATTTACTGCCCATGTTTCTAATCTTACATTTGTTTCTATTATTTTCTCTCAACTTGCCCATGTTCAGAACTTCAACTCTTGTAGTGTCACCCACTTTACATCAATAATTAATAATGTATCTTTTTCTAGGAGAATTTAATCAATAGCCAGGGAGAACTCATTTGCTTGCACCTCCAGTTCTTGAAAGGTCATTGAAGTTAAATGTATAAAAGTTAACAGTTCATCTTTTCCTATCCAGTAATAAGCAATAAAAAAAAACAACACATTTTTACATTTTTTCAGGATGACATTATCAACATTTTGACATTAGACTTGGGGACCTCCACAACCTAGTTAAACATAATTACCTTGCATGAGAATGAAGTCAAGAACTTGTAGTTCTTATTGGCTCAATCAGGGCAGAGTTAATGCTGAATGTGGCCTCCAAATGGTCAAAGAAGACAAAGATAAGTTGTAAGCAGAAAGTTCTCGGGGGGGGGGGGGGGGGGGAAGGGGAAAGGTTCCGGGGGGGGGGGGGGAGGGTGGAAGAGGAATCCACCTCAGCAGAAGATCATGAAGATAAATATAACTATTATATGGATTCTGCTGAGTGAACCTAGAACCTGAACAGAATCAAAGCCAACAACTAGAATGGGAATTCCACTTCTATCTTAGACTATAGGTATTATCATCAGCTGAAAACTTCATTATGGCCACCATCAAAAGATGAATATTCAGATAAATTCAGCTGAATTACATAAAGAACAGTCGCACCATATCCTCTTGGATGCTCCCAAGATTATCATGTACTTTGATTGAAAAAGTAAAAACAACAGTATGGTTAAATACTTGTTTAAAGAAATAAATTATAAGCTATTCAATTATTTCCTGTCAATCTGATTTAAGGAACTGAGATTTCAAACTGCATAGCAAGAACTCCCAAGCAATTATTGAGACACAATATTCAGTACTGATTGTATAAAGTATAAGCTTTTCTTAATCTTATATAGCCCAATGACTGAAGTCAGTGGAAGTTTTGTTATTGATATCCATGTGGCCAGGATCTAATTCTAGGAATGGTCATGTATTCAAATATCACTACATAAGCTTTACAATAATTTCTTCACAACCCTCTCTTTCAATAGTCAAAATGTGAACAGTTAAAAACAATTCTGTGGAACAGCATATTTCTGAAAAATAGATGAAAGTTCTTGCTTTCATAGCATGTCACTTCTGTGTCTAAACACTTGCATACAGGAATGCACTGCTGAATCAAGCCAGGTTGTTTCCCTCTACAATAGGATAGCTCTAGGATCAAGGAATTACCAGTAATGATGCCTAATGCTTCATGGATAAGTAAAGGCAATGAGAGGATACATTTTTAGAGATCTTCTTACTTGGCTTGGGAGTACTATGCATGGCCCATATTTGGTATTTGTCCTTCTTTCTGCTGGGGAGTGGGGAAGAGAAAGTCTTGAGTACACACTTTCATTTGAGTGACATAAGGGTAAATAGAAGCAAGATTATAGGTTTATTCTCCACCAATTTTTGGTTGTGCTGTAAGAGCAGATCCAGTTGACCATTGATAAGGCATATGTCCTTGCTTACTGTGCATATTCATACACTGTTCTATAACATACTGACTATTCAGCCCTTAAGTACATTACCTTTGGGAGATGCTGATGGCGCAACACATCCCCCTCTCCACCCTAGTAGCACAAGTAATGGCTTAAACCACCATCTAATTTCAAATTGTCATTCAGCATATTACCATTTGCACTAGGAAAGTCATTAATAACTCATTCTTGGGCACAAGTATTATCATTATCCAGGCAACTAATTTTTTTTGCATTTTAAAGCCAATGTATCTATGCCAATTGCATCTGGAAGCACCATTAGGAAACTGGAGCTTGTGAATTCCTGTGACTCACACTTTCTGAATCTGGTCTTTGTTCTGTAACAAAATAATGATAGTAATAAGAAATAGACAATGTCTCCACCCAATTATTGCAAAGCGATTTTTATACACAATAATTAAGTCGCAAAACACACCCTGCATGCCAATTTTAAAGAGCATAAGCTAAAAACATTCAGCATCAGAAGCTTCCTTTTTTCATGAGAGGGAACCTAAATGGGTCTACTAGTAATAAAAGAAAAAAAAATGCCCCTATGCTTTAAGGAGAAACTCCTCAATATTTTTTCCCCACTCATACTGGATGTCACAATGGTAATATGACAGGAGCAAGTGTTCATCAGGGGAGAGCACTAGCATCTATAATATGTGGGAATCATTTTTACATCATCATCATCACCTCCTGCTACTGAAACCCTCCCAGCTGAAAATGACAGGCATATTTCATTGAAAAGCTATTTGTATTTACTGGAAGCACACTAAACTAGCAGCTTAATTGACACAGCTGGTGGACAACACAAATAGGACCCAGCACCTCTCTCCAGCATCCAAGGGGACCCACCCAGGAATACACAGGCCAGGTGGGACTGGGAGAGGGTGG
Organism: Alligator sinensis; assembly: GCF_000455745.1. Taxonomy (NCBI): domain Eukaryota; kingdom Metazoa; phylum Chordata; order Crocodylia; family Alligatoridae; genus Alligator; species Alligator sinensis. The sequence continues at coordinate 121,593 of NW_005842895.1, forward strand.
CACTGTGGACATCTGCTGAGGGGAAACCCAGCGTGGAGCTTCCCTGGCACTGCAAGTCCAAGTCAAACATCCATGGGCCCAGAGCATAAAGACAGGGGGTTGGTGGCACTGTGAGCTTTGTGTAGGCACAGCAAGGTGTGCATCACAGCACTATCATGCCTGGCAAGGCAGCAGGATGGGCAGAACCTGGACTAGAAAATTAACTCACCAGGAGGCATCACAAACCTAGAGGTGGGGTGAAGAAAAGGTGCACCAATCACTGAGGCACCCATGCACATAAAGAAAGTGCTTGACATGGGGACATCATTGTCCTTCCCACCACAACATTCAAGCTATTTAAGTTGGATTTTTCAGGTGTGTCTTGTAGTTTTTGGAGGATACAGGACAGTAGCAAGACTCCCTGCAGCTGTCATCCTCACTGGGCCCTAGCACAGGAGAAGAAGGCCCTGTCACTATGTCTAAGCATCTCACTGAGCATAAACACCTGAGTAGAAAGAGGTGGAATGTAGGGGAGGTGGAGCCCCACAGAAGATGTGCCGATAGAGTCACCATGGGTCCTAGGGGAACCACTGATCACCACCTCTATAGGTAAAAATCCAGTATAAACCACAAGCCGTGGCAGGAGATTATACCTAGGAGTGATGTGGCACAAGGGGCGGGACCCATCAGCTGGTATGATGGTCATGAGCCTGTCATAAAAGCACATGGCACAAAGGACATGTTAGGGTATTACTATTCTCCAGCTGTTCCTAGTTTCCATATGGTTCCATGGGAAGCTAAGCATTGTGTAGGGAACCATAGCACAAAAGTCAGACACTACCAGTTCTTTTTAAGGACTCCCTTACAGCATTGCCCAGTTGATGCTGGAGCACACATAAGAATAATGCATTTCCTTTCTTTTCTACTTGTGGTGGTCTAAAATTCAATGTACATCGGAATGAGATTCTTTTGTACCCCAAGTATAGGAGCCTAGACTGTCTTACTTTAGACTTCTAAATGACAAAAGGAATATTATAGTGTTATTATATTTACAAGCCAGGTTTATTTATTTTTTTGCTTTTCATAACAGTTAACAAATATAAAAAAAGAGGTTTTCTATCAGGAGCACAATTATCCTTTTGGGCTAAGTGGGTAAGCAAATATTTTCATGGTTCCAATAAAGAACTGAGAGAGTTTATATTTGCATAGGTTGTCACTTAAGAATAGGCTGGGGCTATTCAAAAATAGTCTGTATCAGTGAAAAAGTTCCCATTGACTTAACTGTGGTGAGGGTTTCACCCATGGAATCTGCATTTAGGTGAAACTGATGGGTTCTTGGATTTGTTCGCATTTAGGTATCACTGAGTTGTTCAGCTGTGCCAGGATTACATTGTTAATATATTTATTCATGTGAAATTGGCTGACCAGATGGAACCTAATTTATATCTAGCTGGATAAATTAAGCCCACTCGGCCTTTTTTCCTTTACCTCAAAATCAGCATGTTTGATATTTATCATCAATGAAACAACCTTATTTTCAGGATTATTCTTAGACATTTTCTTTTTTACTAGAAACTTATTTTCCATGTCAATTAACAAAATATATAAAAGTATGATAGATACATCTATCTATCTCCTTAAAACAACATAATTACAAGAATAATTTATTTTAAACAACTGGGAATAGCACTACTAAATATATATCAGCTCTATAATGTGCTGTGTTTAAATACATTTTTAGCCTGAATTGCTGATTTCTCTGATCCTTTAAGCAATGTGTGACCCACCATCTAGTCACTGGCCCCTTGTCTATGACAACACTAAAATTCAAGCTTCAGTCAGTCAGTCTTCAGTCTCAGAACCCTACTTGATCTTGTCTTCAATTACATCTCAGCTCCCATCGTGCTCGCTCCTCCCCTTTTATACATTTCTCCATGCTAGAAATAATCTCTTCAAAATCCACATTTCCTGAAAATCCTTTCAATGTTAATCTATTCTTGCCTAATCTTTCCACATGTGCCTTCCCAATAAAATACATTTCAATCTTCACTGGACCATAACATGTTTGAGGCAAGAATCTTCTCCTATTTGATCTCTCATTATTCTGTAGGTATATACATTTATATAATTATTTTAAATCAAAATCACCCTCATGGTTGCTACCCAATTTTAACTTGCCATTTGTGCTACTTGCTGCTGTATTAGTATTAGTATTTAGTACTCAGTATTTTCAAATAATTGCCTGCAAGTTACCTTCAGCTGATTCCATCATCAGCCTGACTTCAGTTATCAATGTCATCCCACAATAGGAAATACATAGTCCTCCAAGAAACAAACAGTGGCAGACTTGTAAAAGAATTACTAATTCTATCAAGTGATTCAAAGTAGCCATAACACATACATCTAAATAGTATTAAAAGGGGTAAGAAACCCTGAAACATTCTGTATTGTTACTGAATTTAATTTATACAAAAGAAAATACTCCATAACTGTGAAATCTGCCCCACTGAAACTCACTGGAAGACTGCAGAATGTGGGTTAGCAAATGATAATATAGCTAAGCATATGACTAGGATGGAGACCTGTATATACAAAATGTTATTCATGAATTATGTTTAGTAGTTGTCTGGAGAACTATAGCTACATCACTGCCAGTCACAGTCTCCATGCTGCATGGCCTGGGATTGGATGAAGAAAGTGAGGCTTATAGCCCAGGAACAGACATTATACACAAAATCGTTTAAGTGATCAGAAACTGATTTAAACCTGTAACAAAACAGACATTCAGTGCACATAAGCCAGTTTGAAAATGGCTGAAACCAATTTGAGATAAACCTAGTTGAATGTAGTATCAAACATAACTGATTCGGGTCAAACCGATTTATGCCTTGCGTGTCCCACATCCTTAGCTGGTTTAAGATAAACCAGACACCATCCAGGAACAGCACACACATCAACTACAGATGCTTCCTCAGCCTAAGGGTTTTTAAACCTGAACGCTTGCCAAGGTATATTTCTCCAACTATTCAGTTGGTCTAATAAAACATATCACATCTACTCAAAGAACCTTGCCTGCCTGTTCCTGAGACCAACACAGATACAACCAGAAACCCAATTAATACACAAATGACATAAGTTTTGCTTTCAACAGTTTGAGGTGAACATTCACAGAGGCCCCTGCACCTATCTCCCTGAAACCTGGTAGGCTTCCTGCCCTCAGAAGTGGATACCACCCCTGGTGTTTTCATCCAATTCTGCAAGAACAATGACACAGTTATAGGTATTTTAGTGATTCCCCATTATAGACTATGCCAGGGATCGGCAACCCCTGACACGTGTGCAGAGCATGGCACGCGAGGCCATTTTCCTTGGCACCTATTGGGGCCGGGGAGACAGCAGCTATTTTCAGCCTCCTGACTGCAGCCAGCCCCATCTCTGGGTAGCTGCTGCCAGCTGGGAGCCTGGGCTGCTCCCAGCAGGCAGCTGGGATGCTGCAAGCCCTGCTGGGAGCA
>NW_005842895.1:125180-154303 GCF_000455745.1 Alligator sinensis
CTGCTCCCACAGAAGCCCTGATGCAAGCAGCCCAGGCTCCATGGCTATCAGCAGCTACCCAGAACCTGGGCCAGCTGCAAACATCTGCTGCCTTTTGGCCCCCGGCCCTGGCCCCAGCCCTGCAGCACATACTGGCAATGCTCCCCGCAGTGCTGCCCTCACTGCTTCTGCAAAGCAGCGTTGGAACCCGGCATGGCAGCGCACAGCAGGGGGTGCAGAAAACTGCCTGCTCCTAGGTCCCAGCTGACCTGCCACACTTCACCTGCAGGCAGGGGCAGCAGTAAGGGGCACAACCCTGTTCTGGTGCCCTCACTGCTCCCGTACACACAGGGAAAGTGTGGAAGGGCAGTCCAGAGCTGGGAGCAGGCAACTTTCTGCCTGCCTTTCCACACTGGATTCCAATGCTGCTTTGCAGAAGTGGCAAGGGCAGCAAAGCGGGGACCATTGCCAGTATGTGATGCCTCCTCAGAGCCTGGGCTGGGGCTGGGGCTGAGAGGCAAATGGGACCAGGGCCGGGGCTGGGGCCAGGGTGGAGAGACAGCAGATGTTTGCAGCTGACCCAGGTTCTGGGTAGCTGCTGACAGCCACAGAGCCCAGGATGGGGGGCAAGGGGCACAAGCAGGGCACCCTACCATGTACCCCCTACCCTCATTTTGTTTTTCTGGCATGCCGGCACACCAGCACCTTCCAAGGTAGGCATTGTGGGGGTTTTCTGGCACTCTGGCCAAAAAGCATTGCCTACCCTTGGTCTACGGCTTTATTACCAAATCACACTGAATCAGTGCTGAATCTTTTGAATCCGTTTCAGCCAAAACCATTCAGGACAGTGATCTGAATCACTGAATAGATTCACTGTCCCCAGAATCAGTTGAATCTGTATCGAATACTGGCCACTTCGCACAGGCCTAGTAGTTATGCTGTAAGTGTAATTTTCTATACACACCTTTTTATACACAATGCAGGTGAGGCAGGATGCCACACTGTGCCACACAGGCCAGCCATAAGGCCAGCCACAAGGTGAATGTCTGTCCCTAGCCATAAGGTTTGCAGTATGAGACTGGGATTTGTTACATGGACATAAACAATAGCCCCCCAACATTTTTACAACTTATTACTTAGCTCTAATAAGATGGTTAGAGGCCAGCTAGAAAAAAATATTGATTGGTCATATTTTCAAAGAGGAATACTCAGCACTTTTTAAAAGAGAAAGTTTGGGAACCAAATATCTCTAGTTACTTTTAAAAACCTTGGCTGGTGTTCTGAACCTGTTATGAGCAGAGATAGAAGAAGGAGGATGCCCTGAAGCTGTCAACCAAACATACAACTTACAGGTACAAAAATCAAGCCATACACTGATTTATTTAAGCCTGTTTTGTTGAATCAGATTTCAAGTTGAGCTTGACACCTTTTGAATGACAACCAGTACCAGGTATTCCACTGGTGGAATCTATCCGATAATTTCATTCTAATGTAGAATAGAAAATTCTGTTTTAAAATGTTGTCTTCAACCTCATATTTATGTTTGATATATCCAGCATGCTGGTGTAGTCTCAAACTATTTCCACTGCAACCATCAGAACTAAGATGCAACTAGTGTTTTATATGTCAATTTACAAAATAAAAATCTAATCCTCTGAAGCTCTGAAGTGTTGAATAAACTGGAGTTGAGTTACCAGCAAACTGTTAAATCAGGCCCTGTACTGTAATACAAATGATCACTGTGATTGGTGAAGGTAACCTAAGCCTGGAGAACATTCTTTTTCTCCTCCACCATTTTACAGACAGTGTCAGGCTTGCATTTAATCTTCAACACATAAGTAAGGGACCAAGTATCTTGCCATTGTTTTTAAAGTGATTAGGTAATTACACCCAAACTGAAGGAAATACTAAACATTTTTGAAAAAAGAGTAACCTTATTAACCTTTATTCTGTCAGTATGAACAGGATAAAATTGGACTGTGTAGTAATGGCCTGGGATGGCTTATCTCTTGTGAATCCCATGAGAAAAGAAAGGGTATGGGGAGATCTGTTTTCTATTAACTCTTCGTACAGCAAAAACAATTGGTGTCTAATCTACGTCCGAGTTTTAAGGCATTATTGTAATACAAATTAACAAATGATTTTTGCAATGATATTCATTTCCTCATTAATGACCATGCTGGAATATCACCGGAAAAAAAAATTCCATTAAGCAGCTGTGCACAGTGAATTTAAAAATGTCCTGAATTCCTATGTGATTGATAATATGATCATACACTCAGGAAAAAAGTCAGCAGAAATAACTCTCTAACCTTGCTACCATTAATGCTTCTGTCACATAAATAAGCTTGCCAGTGTTCTGATAGATTGGGGAAATGTGTGAGGATTCAATTTCTTCCTCTTTGTAGTGACTACAGGAGATCAGAATCACAAATACATATTTTAATACAGACTATTTTAAAATCCAAAACACTACTATGACAAGCAGAGAATTACACCACAAGATTTACTATTCAGTGAAATAATTGGAGAATGTATTATATTGTCAACAGTTAGCTATTATAATCAACTTTAATCATAAAATTTGCCACAGAATCTTTAGTGTTTTACATTAATTTGAAAATAATTTATTCTATTATTACATTCACTTTTGTATGAATGTAAATGAACCTAATAAGATAAAACTGAGTTTTATAAAACACAAAATACCACATTCATCCTTTATCATGCCTGTGCTGCAATGTGCTCACACATCTGTGGGCACACTGTAATCAAGCCTACCTACAAGCATTCATACTGCAGGGGAGCTTATGCCCCCAAACACTGTGCGCTCCTGTCTACAATAGTGCTCCAGTAAGTTACCTTAAAAATGAAATTGTGAAGTGTAGTGGGACAATTTATCTGCCCCTTCCAGATCCTCATGTAGAAATGGTTTTAATTTACTAATACATTCACCTGTGGCACTACTTTCTTATATATAACTACAGTTACACCATAGATTCCATTGAATAAGCTGATCTTGTCCAGCCTCCAGCCAAAACACTGTTGTGCTTATACAGCAGGGTATGATGTAGGTCTGTACAAAGCAGATAGTATTAATTTCAGATTTGGATTCAGCCATTTCGGGGGACAGTAATTTGAATACCTGTCCCGATTCAATTTGGCTGAATCTGATTCAGAGATTTGGCTACTGCTGAATCAGACGAATCTCCAAATTGGCCCCATCCCCTGCCTGCTCTCAGTAGCTGCCCTGCCTACCCCAGTTCATGGCTCTTTGGAAAAAAAGCCCCTACTCGCAAGCTCCTGCCTGGCAAGGGGGTGATCCTCATTGCCCCCCACTGCCCCATGCTATGTGGAGGGCTCTGTCATGAGCCCTGTGACCCTTGCCCATTCTCCCAGCCCCCCCGCCACCCATGGCTAGCCTTGCCAGCTCCAGCTCCCAGCCTTTTAGAAAAAAACAAAAATAATTAAAAAGCCCCCACTCACTGGCTTTTGCCCAGCAGGGGGCAATCCCGGCTGCCACCTGCTGCCCAGGGGGCTCTGCTACAAGCCAGCCGAAGCCTCAAGGCTGCTGCAGCAGCTGGTGAGTGTGGGTTTTTTGGTTTTTAAAGGACTGGGAGCTGGGGTGGGTGGGGCAGCCATGGGGAGGTGCTGGGAGAATGGGTGCGAGTCAGGGGGGTCATGGCAGAGCCCCCCCATGTGATGTGGGACAGTGTGGAGCAGCAGGGATTGCTTTCCCACCTGTCAGCACCTGGTGAGTAGGTTTGTTTTTTTTAAACAACCTGGAGCTGGGGCCGGGCAGGGATGCCATGCAGGGGTCTGGGAGAGTGGGCAGGGATCAGGGGCACTCAGGGGGCTGGGGGAGCAGGCAGGGGATGGGCCCTGGCAGAGGTCCCCCATGGTCCCCTCTCCCTCTCCAGGATCCTGCCCCCCTTCTCCCTACTTACCAGCATGGAGTCCAAGTCTAGCTCCCTGCTGCAGCCAGTGAGGACTGCCCAAATTGCCAAAGCTCTCCGAATCTTTTCTGAATCAATTTGGAGAGCTTCAAATTGATTCAGGCCTTTTAATTGGGCTCCTGATTCGATTTGGATTCAGAGATTCAGCCACCAAATTGGGCCAAGTCTCTTCTGAATCGAATCAGCACCTGAAGCTTCACACAGCCCTAGTATGCTGACTATTTTATTCTGGGTAGTTTTCTGCCAAAGCTGGAAATGGGGGCAAATTGTTGGACAACACAGCCAGGTTCAACTGTGCAGAACTAGTGTCAATCACGTGAAAATGAAGGCTGAACTTCTGAGCAATTGTACATAAACTTCTGGTACATAAGGGGTGCAAGAATTGGATATATTCAATGAAAATACAGGTAATTGGGAGAATGGCACACTAGAGGACTATATGAGCAGGTACCATTGCTTTTGATGCCTTTACAGTCTGAATGGGGTGGGTGCAGTACACAGATGAACCTGAATTTTGTCTCATACCCACAGGGGTTTGTTACAGGCCCATTCATCTTTAAGAGTGTATGGCAGGAGTATGGCAGCAATTCACAGGATATGTGGCAAGTCTGTGCTGTAGATGTATCCTAAATGAATAAAGAAACTAGAATGGAAACAGAGTTTTGGTTAGCTATTGTTGAATTTTGGAGTCATTTGTTGTAGCGTATTATGGATATCAAAGTGAGAAAGGAAAAATATTTTAAAGGTTTATTTTAATGATTTAATTCCTTAACTTTTGCTCCTCCATCATTGTAAACTGGAATAATTTTTAAGGCACAAGGCATTACTTGAAGAATTAATGGCCACCTGTGGTTAATGGCCCACAGCGAAGTCTTAAGCCATCAGCTTTCTTAGCTGGTCATTAATCCCAGAGAATTGTCATGCCTTCATCATTATCATTCATTTAAACTGGTGAATTTTTCCATTTGATTTTCTTTTTTACAAAATGAAAGTACTCAATTAGACTTTGTCATTAAATCACATCTGCATTGATTACCTGGAAAAAATAATGACAGCAAAATTAAATTTGCCTATTTAATCATTGAAACCTGATTAAATATTTGTTATAAACATTGCATTCCAATTAAGAATGAATTAAAAATCTTGCATTCTAAGACCACACTAGGGCATTTGATTAAACATTTAACCTGTGTACTGATAAGTTGTTTCACTTTTCTTTTTCACTTACTTTCTACCAAACACCATTTTAAATTCTGGAAAATAACTTCAATCTATCTTCAATGAACAGCCAACTGGACATTTTTTGGTCTCGAGGAAGAGACCAATAAATAAATATACTTCAGCTGAACTGCTGTTCCTCAAACTAGAACCTGGTCTTATATGGAAGCATGTATGACAGGCATACACATTCAGCAGCCACCAAATTATTTCTCTTGCTTTTTAAAATCAAAATGACAAAAAAAAAAAAAATACTGACCTGTGATCTAACTTCCCCTTCTCTAGCAGTTGCAGGAACCAAACAGGTGGTACAATCTGACTCATATTGATGCCTGCATGCTACATCCCACAGAATACATCTGTACAAGGTTGGGAGGGCACAGCAGAGTGGCTGTAAGTGCACTATGATGTTATTAGCTTGGTTTAAGGGTTATCCTGTTAGCAGCAAGACATAGATTGGTATAACAGTCATGCTTAGCACCGGTCACACCCTGAATTCAAGAGGTGAGAACTTAAAAAATGAGACTTTTGCCATGAATTTTAATGGCAACAGGACTTCTTCTGGGAGGTTCAGAGATGTCTTAAAACAAATCTCATGCCATTCACTACTTCACCTGCCTACCAAAATGTACCTTCTGTGCTGGCTTCCCCTGAGAGTACAAAAACTAGTTATTTAAAAAAAACAAAACAAAACAAGAAAACCTTTGGTCATTTCCAAAGTAGCAGTCACAGCATTGCAAAATCAAAATGTAATAGAAAACTTTATTGCAGGAAAATGCATGTATCTGCATTCATATTTATCCATTTTGTTTTCACATTCAAAGGCATTCAGTACCTATAAGTGTGTAAAAGAGGAACATATTTGAAATCCAGGCTGAGCCATCTTTGCTTTGTGCCTTGTCATTTAAAACTTTGATAATCAATTTCAATGCAAATTAAGCATACAAAGCATATTGGCTACAACTAAAATAAATGTATATACAACTAAGAAAAGAGGATGCATGAATGATTTTGACCATTAACCATTTTTATTAAAGCCATGTCCAATCCAAATAGTAGTAGAATTAAAACTGATCTCAGAAAACCATAACCCATTTAATAATTTTCAATATACTATTGTTTACTAGTTTGAGCATTGTTGCTTCCTGAGGCCCAAATAATTTGAAAAATTCTATCAAGAAATAAGAGTTACAATGATGTTGTGCTTCAAGACATACACACTTTCAACTCCACTTCAATTCCATAGCACCTCATTTACAATTTTACACTGGGAAAGGCATTGCATTATTTTCTCTCATTAGTTTCTTACAGTAGGCTCAACACTGAGGAAGGGAAATATCACATATAATTTTTTGACAACTGTTGCTTTTTTATGGCTTCATCTGTAAAGTTTTAGTTATCATGAGTTTCCTATAAAAGCACCATGAAGAAGAGGACAATAAGCAAGCAACACAAATATAAATATTCTCAACTAGTCTTTCTCTGTATATATTTTGAAGTCCTTTATCTAAATCAGGAGTTTTTATGTCATTCTATGGTCCTATCAAAGCTCTGCAGAATATAGTAATAGAGACTTATTAATAAAAAGCATGACTTGAGAAACAAAGAATGTGATCCATGTTTTGTATTAGACTTCAAAGGCCTTCTTTATAAAGAGGACTTTTCAAAGTAAATAGATTATAGCAGTTGTGTCAATCCTATGGCCTGTGGACTGGATCCCATCCATGGTGCCACTCTACCTGTGGACTACCAATGGGTTAAGAAAACTTAGGTGTAGCTGTGGGGGGGTGGGGGCCATGGCCTGTAATAGAATTTGGGGACCTTAAGCCCCAGCAGACATGGCCTTAAGTGGCAGGAAGGTGAGTGAAGGCTTTGTCCTAAAGCCATACATGCTCGCTCTACTGTTGCTTCCATACCATGTCCTGTTCTGAATTCTCCACCATTCTGTGCTCTAGGTCAGATCCAGCACAGGGAGGAGCCCCATGATTTGGATCTAGCCCAGGACACAGGATGAGTTTGACACCCCTGCTGTCAGAACAGACCATGCATGAGTCTGACCTCAACAAGAATGTAGATAAACATTCTTTGTGCTTTTGTAGTGCCTATTTGAAACTTATTCATGGTCTTGTACACACTGGCTGCATCCAGATGAGTGTGGATGTGCAGTATGTGGCACGAGACCCATCTACAGCACCACACATGCAGATGTTTCCTACACTGCTATCTTGCAGCATGGGGTAGGTTTTTTTGTGGGTTTTTTTTGACCCCTGGAGATCCTGGAGTGAAAAAAACCTCATGCCAACCCCCACCCCCCCAAAACAAAACAAAACTGGGGTGGTGCAAGTGGCAGCAGTGCATGCAACCCCAAACTGGAGCCTGGCTGGCCAGAACCATGATCCAGCTGCTGGCCAGGCATCCTGTCATGGCTGCAGCCCCAGGAGGCCACCAGGATCCCAGTTAAGGCTGCTGGGGGCAGAAGTTTCTGTCCCCATCCTCCCCTAACCTACTCAGGCTAACTTGGCATATACCAGAGTGCATGTGGCACAGGTTTCATAGTTTCATAGTAGCTAGGGGCAGGAGGGACCTGAACAGATCATCTAGCCTGACCCCCTGCCACAGGCAGGAATGAATGCTGGGGTGTTCCCCAGGGACAAATAGCAGCAGCGTAATGTGTGCCTTTGCTACTTTCCCCTGGTGAAACAAACATTCACACACATGTGGACGTGCACACTTAGGCCAGAAGGGACCATTACATTTTCTACTTAGACCTTCTACTTAAGAAAGCCACAGCATTTTATTCAATAATTCTTGTATTGAGACCAATAATCTGTTTTCAGTTGAGGCATATTTTCCAGAAAGCCATCAGGGTCTTTTATCAAGTCTTCAATAGATAGAGATCCATTATATCTCTTCCTAATTTGTGCCAACTACTAGAAGTGTGCAAAGTGGGCCCTACTTAATTTGGATTCAGATTCGTCCTGAATCAGGGGCAGTGGTTCGATTCATTGATTCAGATCACTGTCCCCTATTCAATTCAGCCAAATCTGAATCCAAAGATTCGATGCTGATTCAGAGAATCCGTGATTCAGACATAGAGCTTTAATTTTTTTTTTTCTACATACCTCAAGGTGCCAGTGCAGCTCATGAATGCTGTGATGTTGGAGTACATGGAGCATCCCACAGGAGTGTGGTTGGGGGGGCCTCCACATGCTCAGTGATGAATGCAGAAGTGGACTGGAAGTACTTCCAGTCCACTTCCAGGTCTGCCGGGGAATGCATTGGGGGCCCCTGTGATTGGCTGTGGGAGGACCCCAGATGCCCTCCCCCCCAGATCCAGGAGGCACCAGTCACCAAGCCAGGGAGGTGCAGGCCCCCCCCGCTACACCCAGCATGCTCCCCGGAGGACCCGGAAGTGGACTGGAAGTGCTTCTGGTCCACTTCTAGGTCTGCTGCCAAGCACACTGAGGAGCCTCCCCACTCCTGTGAGATGCTCCATGCACCCCAGCATCACAGCATTCAGGAGCTGCCTGCTACCTTTGTTATGTAGAAAAAACATTTAAAGCTGTGTTTATGTCCGAATCTCTGAATCTTTCTGAATCTCTCCAAATTGATTCGGAGGGTTCCGATTCGATTCAGAGAGAATAAAGGGTCCTCTGATTCAATTCAGATTTGGCAATTCAGCCACTGAATCTCCACCAAATCGAATCAGGGACTGAAGCTTCGCACAGCCCTACCAACTACTTTCGTTATTACAAATGTATGACATTTCTCATTTGGTTCTTCTTATATTTAGACAAGTTCAGTAGCTGAAAGTTATCTCTTTCTCTGCTATGTCAATATATCCTTTCCTAAAGCTAAGTAATTATTCTTCAGGAAATTTCTCTATTCACAGAATATTCTCAAAATGTACTCCCTATTCAAAATATGATTTTTCTTCAAATGTCATGTATTCAGTAATTCGCTATTCAAAATTCAAGCCATGTTCCTTAGTTGCAGCTGATCCCAGAAGCCACATTATACTATTTCTGTCCTCTAACTGCGTGAACATAACTCATAATCAGGTTTTTAGGTCTAATGCTCATGCAGAGAGAACTCAAAATTTACTTTTCTTGAGGATTCTCACACAAGTTTATATTTATTTCTTGTGAGCCCATATGTCAGCAAAATAAGATTAGATGAATGTTTGAAGAAAGTGAACATGTTGGAACAAATTTCATTGGAAAATCCAAGCACATATTTATAGAATTCTGCTGCCCAGGGTTTATGTACATGTATCTGCTTCTAATCTCCAGAATTAGATCTGATATGCATCAAAATTTTTTGGTCTCCTACATACTTTATAAATCTTCAGACTTCTTCTTGACTTACCAGTATTTCTACTGCATAGACATATAGCATAATTTATCACTTTATTTTTCTTTAACTGCAATGTCTTTAACCAAAAACCACAGTGTGCACCATGCACTTTCATGAGCATACCATCCAGGCTAGTTACAGACAGTCAAAAAACTCAAGCCAAAGTTGACTGAACCTTTGTGGGTATCTCTAAGCCATATAGATTGGATCAGGAGCAAATGGAACATGTGTTTGCCCTTCATTGGGGGTGGGGAGGGGAGACGGGGGAAGGAAGGGGGTGTCATGCAGATGCTTGCATTGGCCAAGGACTCAAGGCAGGAGGCACTCCTGCATGTCTTGCAACATGCTGGAGATTGCTAAGGGCACCTGAGTGTAGGCCATCCCTGACTGGATGTCAGGCACATGCCCCCAACCCTCTGTTGTTACTGCAGATCCTGCTCCACACTCATGCCTAGGCTTTCAGGAGAGTCCCAGAGGAGGTCACCACAATATGACTCCTCTGCCACCAGACTGCTGCATATGCCATAGTGACACCCTCTGGGGAACTCTTGGAAGTCTAGAGCTGGGCATGGGGGAGGATGTCTAGTGAAGGCAAGGGGTTGGGGGGGTATACCTAACAGCCAATCAAGGGTGACCCAACTCTACAGAAGGAAAGATTGGGCTTTTAGGGGCTCAGTCAGTTCTTCCTTCTACAGAGCTCCCCATCCCTGCTGCCTGGCACAAGCCTCCTCAGATGCTCAGCATGTTCTGCTGGCTGCTGCTGGTGCCAAGCCCAGGCAGGATGCACCTGGCAACCCAGGAGGCTTGCACCAAGCAGAGATATCAGGGATAAGGACACTCTGCAGAATGAAGGATTGAGACCCTCAGCTGCCACTGCTGCCAAGCTTCAAGGGGCCTGATCCTTCCTTCTATGGAATGCTCCTATCCCCATTAAGTGGTGTGAGCCTCCCTTCCTACACCCTATGCCCTGCCTGTGTCAGTGCTGGTTCAGGTCTGTGACAGGCCAGAGCAGCCAAGCATTTAGTGAGTGCTAGCATATCTCTGTGCAAGAGTGACTTTCAAAGGCCCCTGAGATGCTGTCAGACAGTGAACTAACATGAATTGATAAGGAATCTGGTACAGAAGTTCGAAAGACTGGTCTAACCCAAACCGATTAAATCTGATACTATATCCAGCCAGGTCCACCTTAGATTGAGCTCTGCCATTTTTAAAGCAGTCTGTGTGTGCTGAAACTTTGTTCTGTTACAGGTGTAGACTGGTTTTAATCACTTATAACAATTTGTGTAATGTCTCTACCTGGCCCAAATGAAGGCCCTCAGAAATATTAGGACTATATAACTCTGCAGGAATTATGGAAATGCTGTAAAGTGTCAATACATTACATCTGAAAGGTATTTCATGTATGCTATATTAGATAATGTTAGTGAATTATCAGGAACAATTCCTGTAAATATAGTTGACTATTTTTTTTTAAGCTGCCAGATGGTGCTGAACAGATAATGCTGCTACATAGAGAAGATGGATTTTAACCAAGTATATGTGACATTAGATACAGCATTTTTATTTATTCAAACATCTCATGGGAACTATATTTGCCTAGTTGATCTTGCAACAGAAAAAAAAGAATTAAAATCAGCACTCCCCTTCTCTTCCAGAACATCAGTGATAAATTAGAGATGGTAGAATTTTCCATTAGGAAAGACCCAAAACACAGGTTATAATTACAAACTACAAAAAATGAAAAAAGGAGAAATAAAATCCCTGTATATAACTTACACAAGCAAGAGTCACTATTTATACCACTTAAATATGGTTGTTTAGAATAATAGAAATACAAATCCAACAGCACCTTTCATCCTTAAGGGGAAAAAAAAAATTACCTATTACATCCTGGCCATCTCTAGGGAGTAACATTGAGCTATTTTTTGACACAACACTACTTTTAATGATGTATGTGTATATATATATACACACACACACACACACGATGGATAATAAAGAACAGCTTCCTGATTGAGATTACATTTTAGTTGGTGGGTAGAAGGAAACTAAGGAACTAAGGCTCAACACATTTCAAACTCCATAACCCCACTCTTGTGAATAGAGCAAGGGAATCATTTATAGTCATAAAATTTTTACTCTCAAAGAAGACTTGCAGCACAGTTCCCCACCTGTCTGATTCAAGACATTTGTTTTGAAGCAATTCAAGAGGAGTGACCTACTGAGCAATTAATACCTCTTACAAAAAGATCTGTAATAGCATCCAACTTGAAAAAATGCAATATTAACTGGCATCAACTCTTGCGAGACTGTCTCCCAGAAATACCCCAAATGGAAGAAGAGTTTGCTTCAAGGACCTCAGTATTTTGAAACCTAACAATGACAACAGGAGATGGAAGAAACAGTGTGTCGCATAACGAATCAATAACCCAGAGCCACCCACCTCACATGGAAATGTGCCCTAGCTGCAACAGCCTATTGGTCCTGGATAGGCCTTGTCAGACATTTTCAGACCCACATATAGGACAATCATGGAAGACAAACATTCTTGATTGTGAGGGTTTGCCAATGATGATTTACATATGAAATATTTACTCCAAACTCAGGATCATTCCTCTGCCTTGACAATCAGATTTGCAAAGCTGTGCATAGCTATCACTTTATTAAAGCAACCAAGGTCCAGTGAACTTCTGCAGTTCAGACTTAATTTGCCATTTCTGTTTTTTCACTTCATCATTAATGTGTCATTCTCTAAATATATCAGAGCCTGTAGATGTTTAATATGAAGTGTGCACATTAAACTGTAGAAGATCTTTCATTTTTTAAGAAGTCAGCTCAGTGATAATGAAGGGTGAAGGACTGACTGAATCATTCATTAATTTAACCTTTTCCATCTTGATAAGATGAGCTGAGTTGGTATTTTTCTCTTCGAGGAATATTAGAGGTGAAGTTTAGAACTCTAAGACACAGCATAGTATTAGTTACAAAATACATTTGTTGGAAATGTAGTGAATTGCCCCAGAATTGAGAGAAGAATTAATTCGTGTTTCCTAGCAACACATGCAAAATGTGAATAATCGATTTTAAAAAAAATTACCTGAAAAAAATCATAAAATCAATTTGATAATTAAAAATTCAAAAATATATTTGTATCTAATTCTCCCCTCCTCCCCACCCCATAAAATGATTAGTTTTAATATATATGGCAAAAATGCATGGTACTCATGTTCCTTACTTTATTTTATTAATTTATTTTTTTTACAGAGCAGTGTACCGATGAATGTAACATCTGCCTTAACAAGAAGCATGGGAAGTGGGGTGAAGGGGTGGGACAGCTCTAAGAGGTGTCGTTTTCCTGACTTGAATTTAAACTGGATCCCTCAGGCCTGCGTTTGGTTTTTTAAATGATCCTGTACTGTAGTAAATGCTATTTTTATGATGGCAGAAGCTCAAGTTTTATGTAAAATTAAGTTTAAAAGTGTTACTGTATTTTCATTATCTGTTTTACAATACCTACTCTTTTCCTATAGGACTAAGCATAAAAGAACAAAATTCTTCTCAAGGTTAGCTACTTCATTATTTAAGTCATGGATGGTCTCATAGTTAAGTACTATGAGCTTGTTACTTTGCATAAATAAAAAAAAACCTGAATAAATAATCTGCAAGGATTTTAGACATTTGCTTATTATTACTACTACTGAACTGAACAGTTCCATGACTAGCTAAATCCCAGTGACTAAAAACCAAAAGCCTTTAAAAAAGAAAGAAAAAGACCTTCTTTGTAAAAGGGTCATTTATTAAAACAGCATCAGTGGTATCTACATCAGATATTCCTGCAGCTACTGAGGTATGCTTGTGGACTTAATGTATAGCCATATCTAAAAACAGTATAGAAGACTGTAGGGATACTACTGTATATTCTTATATACAACAATAAAACAGTACAATACACATCTTGAACTTAAATTTCTAATTTCATTTTTACATGTATATTTTAGTTTTCTGATAGTTACCTACAAATATCCTTACAAATCATATAAAATGTCTGAATGTTATGATTTTCATAGAGTCTACATAGACACCTTTTCATATACAAAAACATGTCTCATTGACTTGGTTTAAAAAACCATATTTTTCATATCAACTATGTATTATAATTTGAGAACATATACATAGATATTAGGGCTGTGATGATGCTTTGGTCGCCGATTCAATTTAGTGTAGACTGATTCAATGGCCAAATCTCCGAATCCAAATCAAATCAGGAGACCCTTTAATCTCTCTGAATTGAATCTGAACCCTCTGAATCAATGTGGAGAGATTCAGAAAGATTTGATGATTTAGACATAGACACAGCTTTAAATGTTTTTTCCACATACTTCAAGGTACTATGTGGCTTGTGAATGCTGAGATTCTGGGGTGGATGGGGTGCTCACAGGAGTGCGGGGGCGGGGGAGGGGCAGGGGTGCCCAGCATGATCAGCAGCAGAGCTGGAAGTGGACCAGAAGCACTTCGGTCCACTTCTGGGTCCTCCCGGGAGCATGTTGCACCTGCCCCACCACCCCACGCCTCTCTGGCTTGGCAACTGGTGCCTCCTGGGTCTGGGGTGGGGAGCACCCGGGGTCCCCCCATGGCCAAATGCCAACCCAGGGGGGTGCAGTTTACTTCTGGGCTTGCTGCTGAGCATGCAGGGGACCCCCGATGCTCCCGTGGGACACTTCATCTGCCCCACCATCGCAACATTCATAAGACGTGTCTGGTATCTCGAGGTATGTAGAAAAAAACATTTAAAGCTGTGTCTATGGCCAAATCACTGATTCTCTGAATCAACATCGAGTCTTCAGATTCGGATTCAGCTGAATCAAATTGAGGACAGTGATCTGAATCAAGAAATCAAATCACGGTTCCCCATTCCATCTGAATCAGAATCTGAATCGAATACGGGCCGTTTCACACACCCCTAATAGATATACATACCAATGCAACATACTGGTTAGGGGGGCAGGAGAAACCTCTCAAAAGAAGCTGCTGATCTATTTTCACTGTCCACCAGCTATACTACTGTTCAAAACCATAGGAAAGAAAGACTTTTCATATATCTCTAAATATATCAATATCTAACTTTTTCTTACCACTAATAATGTAAGACTCAGTGGGCCAAAAAAAGGCACTGATGTCTTTAGCATCACACAGAAATGAATTTCAATTTTTAATAATAACCAGGGGAATAGTCACTTTGCTAATATTAGTTCAAAGAGGAGACAGACTATTGCAATGAATGGTGCCAAAAGGGGATCATTTTATGATGGAGACAAAAGTTTATTGGAAGCTTTTATCAGAACTCTAAATGTACTCTGATTTATGTAGGGCAGTAATGCAGCCAGCTGTGTAGATTGTTCTGAATGGGAAATGCTTTCGTAGTATATTGCTAAGATTAAACAGCCACTCGGCAAAACTGCCAAATACAAATATGACCTATTTCACCCATTTGGTCAGTATGACCTTTACCTAATCACAGCAAAATTGAAAAATAAAAATAAAAGGAAGAATCCAGTATGATCTAGCTGTAGGGATCTAAAATACAAGATGTTAAATAGGCAAACTCCTACTTTGCAGTGAACTTAGGAGAGTTTGTGATATATTTTTCCTCAATTAGTTGGGACTGCCATAAATTAATGAGCATTAGCTCTTTCAGGGTCTAACACTGCAATCCTTGATCAGGAAAACACTGATGGATTTTTTTTGGGGGGGGGGGGCGGGGGGGGGGGAGGGTTGGGGAAGAACTGCCACATCAGACTGTAAATCATCACAGTACTGTCAAACAGGACACTGACTTCCTAATTTGTCTGGGAAAAATTCAAAGAATACATCTTCACTTAGATTTCTGATCATTCTAATACCCAAAGGGGAAGAAAAATAGAAAACTTTATGGCTTCAGTGAACCAGCATCAGCATCATTGATAATGGGTGCAGCTACATGAGACATTTACTGTGGAGCTGCCTAATTAGCTCTACAGTAAAGTCGCAGCATCGTCATGTGCAGTACTATTAGGCCTTAGTAATCTAATTAACTCCACCATAGGTTAGTACTTGTAAACACAAGTACTGTCCTCCAGAGGCATTATTTACTGCACAGCAATGCACATGTAGATATTGATGGTGCTGGCTGGGGCATGAGGGTTCTGCCTGCCAGCTATCCCTGCACTGGAGCTCCCTCATGTTCCAGCCAGCCCCTAGAAAGCATGATGAGCTGGGTCGGAGCAGCCCTAGGCTGGCATATTGACCCCCTTGACTCCCTGCCAGCTGGGGCTGCCTCTCCCAACTGGGGCTGCTCAACGTGCTGCGGTCCTAGGAGCATGTGTCAATACGGTGCCCAGGAGCAATAAATACTGTCACGATATGTGTTTTATCTGATTGCATTAATTGCCCATGTAGATGCACCCAATGATAGCCATATTAATTCACAGTGAGCAAAACACCTTCTAAAAAGAAAGAAAAAAAACTTGTCAATTATTAATTACTAATCATTACATTGTATCATTACATAGCTTTGTGACAAATTATTTAGTGGTATAATTTTTCTTAAGAAACATGAATCTTAGTATTTGCCATATATTCAGCTCAGCAACTATTCAAGATTTCCCATTTTACAACTGAGCAAACAGTAGCCTCAGTTTACCTCACGTGCATGTACCTAAACAACATTTATCATAGTAATTGTTAGCTTGACCATCACCAGCAAGAGGTGTTGGCCTATCTTCTGTTTTAGGATTTAGTGAAAATACCTCATTGTCTATCTGATTTCTTTGAAGTCAGATTCATTCTTTAGTTTTTCTGAATAAGTGCATTTTAACATACTTGTAATTCCTATTTATTGTTCTCTGTTATGTTTTTGCAACACACCAAAGAATAAAATAATAGAGTCAATTGCACATATCCAGTATTGCTTAAAAAAAAAAAAAAAAGACTGAAAAAATAAGAGAGCAGCTACTCCTGAATGTAACACTGAGGTTTATTGATTTTAACTGATTGTGGTTTGATTGAACTGTGCCTGTTACACAGTGATGTAACATTGCTGACTAGAGGTCTGACTGCAGTAAGCTCTGTGCCAACAGACCCTATAGTAACTGCACAGCTTTAAAAGACATTAGAAGCAATTTTGGGTGCACAGAATTTTTTAAAGTATCAGGTAACCCGATGGGTGCCTCAGGAGGACTTAGAAGCCTAGTCTGTCCTTTTAAAACACTGCTTACAATGTACTCCTTTCAGGTCTACAAGTTTACCCTGGATCCTCTTACTCCTCTTTTTTTAGAACCACAGCCTGCTTTTGACATAAGGGCTTTAGGAAGGAATCAAAACACAAAACAGCCTGGTTAAGTGCTGTCTGTGACCTTGTAATATCACTTGGGATCTGGGTTTTCCATTTCCCATGGAAAAACAGGAAAAATGCAGATTTCCCCCTTTACCCAACAAAAACTTTTTTCTTTTTCATTTTAACAGAGAAAGACATGGATTTTACACTTTTGCAAAGCACTCTCTGCAGGTTGGCAGAATTCCAACTGGCAAGGGGCTGGGAGGGAACAGGAGGAAGGTGGTCAGGCAGGGGGCACCAGGTGCATGTATATGCACTTGGCTGTTAGGCAGCATGGAGAGCATCTCCCCGAGGTAAGTCTGGCGGGGAGGAGGGTGGCTTGTGGCCTCCAAAGGGATAGAGTTGGGCAGAGCTGGGGCTGTGGCTTTGGCTGTTGCCCAGCCAGGTGGTGCATCGGGCTTTGGGCCCAGGGCTGGAATGCGCAGCCACAGGGTCCCAGTAGGGAGCAGGATGGGGCTAGAAGGGCTGTGCATGAGGAGTGAGGGGCCTGGGCCCACATTCTGTGAGCTAAGGGGGCAGGGGGAGCTCAGATTGTCCATGATAAAAACTCAAAATCAAATACCAAAATTTATAGGTATTTAGAATTTATTTTATTATAGTGATTAAGGCACTGCTAGGCTTCCAAATTGCTTTAAAAATGTAAATATATTACTAATACCTTGCATTCAGTTGATACTCATATATATAGTGGCATTTTATTTTAATCATAGATTTGGGGTTTACTTTTCATTCCATCCAGGAAGAGCACACACCAACTGCTGAAGCTTCCTTAGCCTGACGAAGGGTTTTTGAACCCGAAAGCTTGCTTAATAACTATTCTCCAACATTTGGGTTGGTCTAATAAAAGATATCAAATTCACCCAAGGAATCTTGTCTGCCTATGTCCTTAGACCAACATGGCTACAACCTAAACCCCCTTATCAGAGAATGTGCATTTTAAAAATAATCACAAATACTCTGATTTTTTTTTATCAGAGAAAACCAGGACCACTGAATATCACTTTACCCCACTATTTATCCCCTTGTCTTAGCTTTCATAACAACTGGACAGGTTAATGTGTCACCACTCCAAGATACATGATTTCTTCCCGCAAGTGTTTAATTCATGTTCTCTCTCCCTACAACTTTAAGCATGTAATAATATACAACATCTATTCAGCGACATTTAAAATGATATACATGTGATGTGGTATGTACACAGTGCCCAGCTCTACCATTATTATCTCCAGGTGAGTCAAGCCTCACTGCACGAGGAAGGTTCAATTTATTACAACCAAGCACAGATCATAATAACTAGTGATCCTGGTGTTCCCACTGATAGTTTATGTTATGCTTCTACTAGATCTGTGTAAAGTAATTCTTCACAAAGACTGAAGTAGAGAGACTCTTTCACCCCTAGTATTTTGTGAACCAGGGTTCTCCATCTTAATAGATGGGGCCAGGTCATAAAAATGTATAGCAGGACCAGAAAACAGCAATATGAATCCAGAAACTGTAATCAATGTTGGGAGTCAGGGAACATGAAGATCCTAGGCAACAACAACAGGAGAGAGTCATATAGGAAATAGAAGTAGAGACATAGTCCATAGCAGAATCTGGACCCAGGAAAAAACAAAAAACAAAACAGGTACCAGATTAGGAGTTGAAGAAAAAGGCTTTAGCAGGTTCTAGGTCTGCTAAAAACAAAGCTGAGATAATGTCCAGTGTAGGATCTGGGAATAAGATATTTAATCAGGATGCATGGAAGGAACTGGGGCAAGAGGCAGAAGCAAGAAGCATGACAGAAGTAGAGCAACAAGGCTAGATGATGCCAGAGATCAGTAATTAAGTGAGATTTACAAGTAGTGAGCAGTCAACAATCTTTTTGGAAGTAATGGACTGATATCTTAGAGCTCAGCTGCCTACAGCCAATAGGAACAGCTGAACCACATCAGGATCAGGTGCATCCAGAGAAGTTGTAAGCTTAATGCAGTCTCTTGGCTCTAACATCTATCCTAGTTTACCTGTTTAGCAGCAGCCTTCATAAAGAGGAATTAAGGCCTCATTCCAGAATTATATTCCTTAATATTTGAGGCTCTCAGAATTAGTGTGCAGCATGTTACTTTAAGCATGCAAATCATGAATTCAAAATGCAATGAAACAAACAAACCTTATCTCTTATATCCCACATAAAATAAAATACACTTTGAAGGGGTTATGAATTACCTCATCATGAGTCCTGGCTGCAAGAATGCTTGGAGGCTGGGTAGCCTTTGTTGTGAATGGTGACATAGAAACTGAATAGATAAATAACAAATACAGAAATGAGTAAACACTATGCTCAAGCATACCATTGTCTCCTGTCTGCCTTCACTGACAAATAGCTCATGCTTCTCAGATGAGATTCAAAATCAGTATTAACTGTTCTGCAGTTCTTATCAAAGCCTTCTATGCTGTGTGTCTACATTGATTAGTTAAAGCTTTGCATGCATAACATTAAATTCTCCAATTGCTCTCTTGATAGTCAAATAGCATATGACCCTTGTAATTCATGCATGCTGTGTGTGCAAATGTAACCAAAGGTGACATCAGCTATGAGTGGTAAAGTTTTACTGGTAACATTTAGTAAAGCAAAGAGCAATGCTACACAAAAAAAGAAAAAAGGAGGATCCTGATGGCACTGGTGAGACTTTTTTCTCTATGATTCTGAGAGAAATTTTGATCACCTTTTACATGTGGTCAAAAGATCTCCCCCAAAGTGTTAATTAATACTTTGCTAGCACTGGCTGAGCTCCATTCTCACATGACTGACCAAACAGTGATCACAGTGACAGTTAGCCTATGCCTTGCAAAACTGCATCTCTTTTGCCCCAAATCTATTTAAACAGCTCTAAGACCTTTAACTCCTCAATCTGGAGACCGTGGACAGAAAGTGTGCAGAGTATATGCCTTGCGATTTACAAAGTTCTTCCCCCAAATCATCATGTCCCCAACAAAATGAGAACAGTACTCAAATGTTGAAATACACTACAAAGCAAAACCTCGGCTTAGGTACCAGCTCAAAGGAGATCTGGATAACTGAGAAGAGACACATATAATACCATCTGGTCCATAGCATCAGAAGATACTTACAAAGCAACTATAACGAGGATGGAAAAATGGCCAAAAACTGAAAACCCACAAGAGATCATTGATCACTCCCAGCAATACAGTGTCTGACTGTTGGTTAATCTTAAACCAGGATGGAACAGAGCCAAGAAACTGCCAGCCTTGACAGTAAAAAAGCCTCCAACTTCTAAGTAATATTCCTTGAAAAGGGGAGGCTGGAGACTAACTATTCTTGATAAGAATAGTGGCAATAAGGAAAAGTTTCTTGGAGAATAGCCGAACACTTGCTAATATGAGACAACACTAAATCCTCCCCTCAGCAAATGAGACATTTGCTATCATAAATGAGTACCCTGAGACTTTCACAAACCATGCTGTGCAAAACTCCATTTTAGGCTTTAACGGTCCTCAAATAGGAAGTGACTATCTCAAAAGGGAGGGAAAATGTAGCTTCCTACACTAATAATCACCACAGACAACTTTGACTTAAACACTGCATCAAATAGAAATGTCCTGACAAGAAAGGTTAAAAATCCTTATAATGAGTTACTGATGACTGTCCCAGGTGAGCAACATTTCAGCGTTAGTAGGGTTTGGAGAATTTCTCCCTGCTACCAATTTGTTTGTTACACTAATGAAAGTCTTGAGAGGAAATCTATTTTTTTAACATTAACCAATAACCATTTACACTTCTTTGACTGAATCGTGTCACTTAAGCATATTTTGTACCTTTTCCCCCTCAATTTAAATTTTCTAAACCAGGGTTCTTCAACTTCTTAGAGGCCATGGACTACAGATTGTAGGAACTGCAGCCCACTTCAAACCTCCTCCAGCAGTAGGCTCCCCTGCTGCACCTCACCAAGAGTTTTCTGGCTCCTTTCATCACTGCACCATGCATGTGGGCAGGTGACTGTCCTTCTCCCCACCTCTACTGTACTACTTACGCAGGTGAGCAGCTTCCCTCTCACCTCCTTGGCTGTAGGCTCCCCAAACACTGAAGGGTATTTTGTACCACTGCCCCCATTACCTGTGCAGTGGCAGGACAAAAAAGGCAGAGGAGCAGGGGGAGGGGGGTTTGAAGACCCCAGCTGTAGTGGTAGTCAGAGTAATGAGGGGAATGGCAGTGGTGGGGGAGCCCAGGGGCTGCTGCTTAACCCCTTGCAGGCTGCATGTGACTTCCAGAGCTGCCAGTGATACAAATCTGTTCTAAACATTTGAAATAGTTGAATGAACTTAAAAGGAGCAAAAGTGAACCTAACATTGAGAAGAAGGGCAAACTAAGTCTTTAAGGCCCTTGGTATATCTGAGTCAATTTAAAAAAAAAATATTTTCATCGGTTGATAAGTTCATCTAATTTATCTAGTGTTAAAAAAACAGAAACAAAAAACCAAATGAACAACAACCAGAAAGCCAAAGGCCATATATTGAAAGGTTTCTCCATTAGCATTGGGGTTGATCTAGGGTCAATGATAGGGTATTATTTTAGAAATGTCCTTAATGTAAACAGGGTCAAAGAAACCATTTAAGTCTTATCAAAATAAATAATACAATTGAGCAGAAATCAGATAGATTCACCTGACAGAATGTAGTGCCACAGGAGACAAAAAACACCCAAGAAAGAACAAACAGGACACAGGTGAAAATTAAGATTACGAGTCAATGATTCTTAAATAATATCTCTAGTTTTCTTATGGAAAAGCATAGTATTTATTATGTGTATTATCACAGTGCCTAGGGATTCTACTTATCAGGGTTGCCAGCTGTCCATAAATTTACAGACAGGTCATAAAACATAGGACAAAAAAGTCTGTCTGTAAAAAAACGGAAGCTGTCTGTCAAACACTAAGCAGCAATGAGTTTAAAGGCTAGATGGAGCACAGCAGCACCACCTAGTGCCTGAGTGGCGGCACAGCATCCTGCAGGGAGCTGCTGTTGGGGCTCTGTGGCTTAGAAGCCTTGTCCCTGCCCAGCCATGTGCTGGCACTGTGTCATTTTTGCCATTCCCTGCCTCTATCAACTACTCACCCCAAAGGTACAGAGAAGAGGCTGGTGCAAACAGGACAGAGCTGAGGGCAAGGATGAAGAGAAGCAGTTGGTGGGAGTCCATGCTGGCACAGGCAGAGCAGGGGCAATGAGGGTAAGGCTGTGGGGCGAGGGGGGACAATGTGTGAGATGTGGGTGGGGGTAGTAGTCTGTAAAACCATTGCTGCAGTCAAGCAGGTTTGCCAATGGAATTTTTTTTTTTTTTTACCTACAATCTGCAAACTTTTTACTGACAAACTAACTTTTTTAATATGGTTGTGTTAAAACCCTAAGTTTGAACTCTACCTTCTTGCTGGCATCCAGGACTTGGCAGAAGGGTTAAATGTATGTTATGTAGAACATGTCAGTAAAAACATATGTCATTAAAAATATTTGGTTATCAGTAATATATTTGGTTGGCAACCCTGCTACTAGTTGGACTCAAATGTTTTATCTAATGTATGAGCACAAAACAGGATGGTTCTTACTCCAAACAGTTTATAGTCTAATCCATTTCTTATTAGACCTTAAGCCGCCCCCATTACTTCAGTATGTTTGCACATCACAGTCTTAAATGTAGTTGTTTTCCTAATACTCACATGAGCGAGGGAAGTGCTAGTATCTCCATTTTATAGATGGGACAGTGAAACACTAAAGGCTAGACTTTTAAAAAGATTTATGCACCCAATTTATGCACTGAATAAATGCCTAATGAGATTTAAAAAGGAAATAAACACATGTGTGTCTGCCTGTCATTGAGGTCAAATTCAGCAAGGTTAAACCTATAGAACCTGGGTGTCCCCAAAATGAGTGCCCCCCCCCCTCACCAATAGAAGGGGAAAGCCAGCAGGGAACATGTGCTGGGGTGGAAACTGTAGTCACTCACAATCCCCTCCCACCTATCATGTCTCAATAGAGGAGGGACAGAAAGCGATGTCTTAACCAGGTACAAATTTAATATAGGTATATATAAAAAGGTAGTGAACTAAAGTGAGTATTTACAGGTCATAAATACATATAACTATAACTATATACACACCCAAATACAGACAGGTAATCATAAAGGTCCCAAAGAATATGAACATGTAAGTACAACAATAAATGGCACTCTAAAAAACAAGGCGTACAGTTAATAAACACTTAAAAAATGCACAGCGTGTATCAAACAATAAACGCTACAAAATATGAGACATAAGAGTTCTCTAGTGGTTCCCCTCCTCTAGGGGATCTCTTCCTCCTGCCTCTTTTTTGAGGCTACCTTCTCTGAGTGTCACTCCCCTTTGGGAGACCCATTGGCCAATGACCCATGTGTCCCAAGGAGCCAGGTGGGGCAGTGATCATAAGCTCCCTGGACTGGCTAATGTTTCTCCAAGGGAGGGCTCAGTCTAGGTCTCAGGGTGGTGGCGTGACTTGCTCACACATCCCAGTGGCTTAACCCTTCTTAGGGGGGGTTGTGATCCTGGGCCGCCTCATGCATACCCAGGGCCATGTTGCTCAGAATGCTGCTCCTTGTGCTCGGGATCTTCTCCATTCCCAGGGCCCTTGAGGACCCACTGCAGGGAATGGGCCCCAGGCCTCCCAGCCCCTCCTCCAGGACCTTATGTCCCACAATGACTCACCCCATGGTAGCACTGGCTCCCGTGCTTGGCCTCATGCTGTGGTTGGAGACTTGAGATGCCTTGCTGCAGCTCCCAGGGTCCTGGTCCCTCATGGACATTCCATGCAGCGATGCCTGCACCACAGCCTGGCCTCATGCCGGGGTTGAAGACCTGAGCTGCCTTGCTGTGACTCCCAGGGTCCCGGTCCCTTGCAGACCCTCTGTGCAGTGATGCCTGCACCACAGCCCAGTCTCGTGCTGGGGTTGGAGACCCAAGCCACCTCACTGTGGCTACCAGGGTCCTGGTCCCTCATGGACCCTCTGTGCAGTGATGCCCGCACCGCCCACTGCTTTTGTCCAGTGGTGGAAACGTTTGGGTTCTTCTGGGCAGCTGGATACACCCACTGGGCAGCTCTCCCAGCTCTTGTTGGCCCTGGGACCTCTTCCTTCTTCACCAACTGCACCACATGCTCGGCACACAGCTGTTTATATTCTCCTGGCTCCTCCCCTGCCTGTCTCTGATTGATGGGTTTTCCCCACCAATCACATTTGCGGTCTCCTAAGCCCAGAGAGCTGGGCAAAGCCCAGCAAGCCCACCATACCTATAACAGAACAGAAGTTCATTGCACATGAATCAGTTTAAAAATGGCTGAAAGTAGTTTAAGATAAACCTGGTTCAATGTAATATTAGACTTAACTGATTTAGGTCAAACCAGTTTATGAAACTTCTGACCCAGACCACCTTTCTTGACTGAAGTTAAATCAGAGTCCCCCAGCATCCCAGCATGCTCTGCAGCCCTGGGCTGGACTGTTCTGTCTGTTCTGGAGAATAGGGCCCTACTCTGCCCCTGTGCCCCCTATCTGGATCAGTGAGGGTTGGCTTACTGGTTGGCTCACTGTGGCCTCCTCCCCCCACCCCCATAGGCAAACCCCAGGTAGGGTCTGAGGTTGCAGGGGGAAGGGGGGCAGTTAAACTCACCTTCCCCTGAGGACAGAGCTGCCCTGCCCTGCTGGCTTACTTGGTGCTGGCTGTAACTGTGGATTGCAAATCCCAGAGGAACCTGGGAGCAGGAAGAGGAAGTGATGAGCAACCCTGCAGAGTCCTGCTGCTGTATTTCTGGACTGCAAATACCAGAGACCTCGGGGGCAACAGGAAGAGAAAATGAACACACAGGCAGAGAGCCATGCTCCAGTGCCCCCTGGCTTCTGGCCTGAGCCACTGCTAGCACGTGGCTGCATTCCCTGAATCAAAAGTGAATGTCTGTTCATTTGCTTATTGGTTCAATCTTTGCAGCCTACACTAACTTGCAAAGACCGAATCAATTCAGCCTCTGGATTTTTGACTGTTTGTACTTATCCTAGGTGCCTATATACCTCTAAATTGGTCTTTATGTAATTTAACTGATGATCAGTAAGGAAGTATATGATGAATCTAGGACTTGAGCTACAGTCATCCAAGTCTTAGCCAAAATGTTCACAACCATCTTTGCTTCTTATCTTGTAGAAAACTGTTATGCTTTGTGGGATAATATAGGGAAATAAAATAATATTTTACTTTCTTTACATTATTTTCCTTTGCTAGCTGAATAATGAAAAAATATGCCTAAATGAGGTTGGAACAGGAAGATCATCATGCACCAAAAATGTTTATCAAATGTTAACATTTATGAGCATGGAAAAATCACACATGATTAATTTATTTTTATGTTTCCATATCCTTCTTCAAAACTGCACAGCTTGCCTGTTTCAGGATATTAAGGCATCACAAAGGCAGAATGCAGTAGTAAATCTTTAAAATCAAAGTGGGTTTAACAAGTTTGTTAAGGGAATTTTCTCAACAGCCATTACACAGCTGCTTGGGCAACTGGTCAACTAGTGGGGCATGTTCACACTTTTACAGTTTCATCACCAAAACTTACTACTTTGCTCAGTGCGTTACATATAACCTCACCTGACATTCTTTTCCATTTGGGTAAACAATAACACATTGCAATGTACAGGCTTCTTTTTTAATAGTCTCTCTCTCTCTCTCTCTCTCACACACACACACACACACACACACACACACACACACACACACACACACACACACACACACCAGTCTCACTGAAGCTAATAAGATGACTTACTTGAGTAAGTGTTTTCAGGATCTGGAAGTATACTTTCTCTCTTTAAAACAAATTATTTGAAAAGAATAAAAATGTATAACACTACAAAAAATTGTGTGTGTGTAGATATAAATACATGATTTCAAGCAATTCAGGCTCTCAAATAAAACATTGGTAAAATTACTGTTATAGCAATAGACACGTACAGGACTCAAGGAATATGCCTCATACAGTGAAGCAGAATTTGGCCTAATGTTTTTAAGCTTGGGAAAGATTTGATCATAACTGTAGAGAAAGGAGGTCAGGGAACCATGTGTTAGGTTTGCTTTCTGCACAGCATTGTCTGTGGGCTTATCCTCTTTTCACTTTCAAAGTGAGTATCTGTCATCATCTTTCTGTATGGAGATATGATATAGCTGGAAGGAACACTAAATGAGATAAGGCATTAAAAAGATAAGGTATTTTATGTCTACAGTTAAAGAGCCAAAGTTAATCTTGAGACCTGAGTATTATATAAAACAGATAATAAAATTAGAGACAGTTACCTAATGGTAAAAATAATAACAGGAGTATGCTAGTCACTGTTTCTACCACAGGCAGCTTTCATCTCTTCTAGAGCATTTTGCACTACCTGACTATGCCAGTCTGGAGCTGTTAAATATCATGGTTAGACAGAGACAGGTCAGTGCTTGCTTATCTGCAATTTGCATTGTGCCATATGTTGCTGCAGTGAAATTGCAACACTGCATCACTTCATATTACTTACAGAGAGCTGAGGACTGAGCTGAGGACTTTTGCTGTGTCTACTACTGCCACCTACAGTGGGATGACTGAAACTCTTATGTTTCTGATTCTCTTTTGTTTTAGTGTGATAGCATTTGAACAGAACTAGCCCAAGCATGCAACATAACCATTAATCTGAAACACATCAAGAATATATTTCAAATACCAAAGTAGCTGTTTCACTGTATGGACAAGTTGACACAGAGAATGATAACAAAAGAATGCTCTTAAGACAATGAAGCTGTTGGGCAGAGAGATCAATAAATACTCAGGTAGAGATTGGACTAGTAAGCAAAATGAAAGCCAAAACAGCAGAGGTTTACTGATAGATATGCAAACAGATAGCTAATAGATGATATAGCATATAGTACCAGACAGAGATGGATAAAGTTAAATTAATTTCTTGAGACGTTGAAATGAGACATTTTATCTTGCCATATTCTCATCTTTCTATTACCAACACACTGTGGCTATGTTCTTGTTATTTTGTGTTAATTCTCCCTACATATGTTTGGTAAAAAGCAAGAATGAAAATAAATCAAAGAAACAGGAAAATAAATACAACAGGGAAAGTAGATGCCATGTATGCATGTGCATGTGCTGGTGCATGGTGCTCTTGTGGTTGAGGCACTGGGACACAGATCAGTGTTAGCTCTCATTTCTGGGAAAGGACACACATATTTGGTGTCATTTCAGTTGTGGACAAGTCAGGAACAATACAAGTGTAGCAAATTCACTCCACCTTTAACACTACTTCAGCCAGTGTTAAAGGTGGAGCAGTTTTGCTACATTTGTATCATTCCCTGTTTGTCAACATGTAACAATGAGACCTGTGGAAGCCAACATTTTTGGCAAGCATGCCACAAATTTGTCCCACAAATTTGCCCCTTCCTTAGTACCACTCTGGTTCTTTTCTCTTGTCCAATTGGCTGCTTTGTTTTCTGCTCCCTGCCTGATCAGCTTTTTTGCTTTCTGCTTCCTGTCCTGTACTCCCTGCCCTAGCTCTCTTCTGCTGCCTGACTCCACCACAACCTGCTGCATTCCCAAGCTATCCATGGCATTTGACGTGCACTAGAGGTTGGCCACACCTGAATTGGACATCTGCTGCCTTTTTAAATATCTCCCTTTTGAAACAGCTCCAGATCCTCTGTCATGCAATTTCTATATGGTCTTAGGTTACTGCATCTTTCTGTTCCATGGTTCCCTTCTGTAAAGGAAGGTAGTATTTCCTTCCTGCCTACCTATCAATCTTGTCTATTTAGACTGCAAACATTTACTGGAAGGCACTATATATATACATATATAAATATAAATATAAATCTATAAATATAATATACACACTATATAAATATAATACACACACATATACACACAACAGATTATATATATGTATGTGTGTGTGTGTGTGTGTGTGTTGCACAGAACATAATATAATGAGGTCCTGATCTCCATCAGGTTTGGAAAGTGCTTCTGGAACAGTAATGAATAATATTTTGAACAGTGTTTTAGAAACCAGTATTTTCACGCATAAAATCATAGGATAGTCCTCTAGTGGAAATTAAATGAAATGAAAAACCCTTTATTCATAGTATTGCAAAAGGTCACACATGTATTCTGGGTAGTGAGAAATTAAGCATAACTCTACCACATTCCAGACCAATGTTTCAAATGTAACACCATCTAATTTCAGACACCAGTTTGACCCAATGACCTGCAGCCACAATTCAATACTTCAAAAAGCACAGAAGTAGAACTTCCTACTTTGTTCCACAAATTGAAAACTAAAGACTGTTGATACTAAAGAACAAGATCTCCCAACTCCCAAGAAGTTCTGGTTAACACTTTTGTTATGCCCGTACTTCTCACCAACTGAGCTCATTCTCTTACAAGTGCAAATCTGAGCTTGAACTCAGGCCCTTGGAACAAGTCTGATGCACATTAATCAAATTGCAGGAGTATTCGAAGGTTTTAATCATCACTAGATGACTCAACTGTACAGTTGCCAAAATGAAAAGCAATTACTACTGAGTCACAATGCTTATATTTGAAAAATTGAAGAAATAAAATATAGCAGTTAAACAATGCTAAATTAGCAGTAAGAATAGTTTACACCTACAGGAGCCAAAAAATTAAGACATAAGGTTAACATACTTGCTTTTCATGACAACAAGCCTAATTCTGCATCATTCTGAAACACTTACAGTAATTATGTTAGCCCACCTGCTCTAAAAAGATCCCAAAACTAGTTTCAGCATGCCTAATGGGTGGTTGGCAGTGGAAGGATAGGCGCAGTTCTGGGAAATGTATTTTCCCCAGTGAAAGATCCCTGGTGGACTATAAATGAATCAGGAACTGAATATGTAAAACTTACTGCTTAGTAGGGCTGTGAAAAGCTTCGGTTGGTGATTCAATTCAGAGAAGATTCAGCCTGATTTGGTGGCTGAATCTACAAATACAAACTGAATCAGGGGACCGATTTAGAGGTCTGAATTGATTCAAAACTCTCTGAATCTTCAGAAAAGATTCAGAGAATTTTTATTATTCGGGCAGTACTGAGGCTGCAGCAGGGAGCTGCAGTTGACTCCAAGCTGGTAAGTAGGGGAGGGGAGGGGATCTGGGGGAGGGGACCATGGGGGGACCCCTGC
>NW_005842895.1:154313-185779 GCF_000455745.1 Alligator sinensis
CCCCCACTACCCCCCACTGCATAGGTGGCTCTGCATGAGCCCCTGACCCCCACTCCCCCAGCCCCCCATGGGCGCCCTGCCTGGGCTAGCTGTGGCCCTTTAAGAAAAAAAAAAAGCTGAGGAAAGCCCCAGGACTCACTGCTACTGCAGTGGCCCCAGGTCTTAGGGGGCTCAGGCAGCACCCCCCATGTGGCATGGAATAGTGAGGAGCAGCAGGGTTTGGCTCCCACCCAGCAGCACCTGCTGAGTCGGGACTCTTTTCCCCAAGGAGCCGGGAGCTGGGTGGGCTGTGCCACACAGCATTGCCAAGCTGTGAGAGGGGTGGGGGATGGGCCTTGCTTGGCTGGTTTGGAGATTTAGCTGAATCTAAATGGGACAGTGATTTGAATCACCGAATTGAATCATTGTCCCCTGAATTGGCCGAATCCGAATTCAAAGCAAATACTAACCGCTTCGTACAGGCCTACTGCTCAGGTCATCGTCCATACTGATTACAGTTGTTCATAGAGGCCCCAGCTGAAAAACATCTTATTGTGCCAAATATTGTGCAAAAGAAGAGCAAGGTATTAAATGGGCCAAAGACTTTATGATGTAACCAGGAAATCAGGAAAGACAGGTAAAGCATAAGAAACAGGAAAACATTGTCCCCATTTTAAAGATGGAAACTGGGTTGCACAAAAAGATGCATAAATGAGATATAGGTGGAATGTAGGTTCCTGAGGTCATTTCAACACCAAATTTACTCTGTCCGGCAATAGCACTCTGTTTTGAGGTGGAAGAACTGCCTCCCAAATCTGAAACTGTTCAGTTTACACCCCAGACAAATTAATTAACCCAGACATAGTTGACTCAGTCACTCCCTGGTGTTACTTAGTCAAATGGAAGTGCAGTGCAGGGGGAAGG
This sequence comes from Alligator sinensis, assembly GCF_000455745.1. Lineage (NCBI taxonomy): Eukaryota > Metazoa > Chordata > Crocodylia > Alligatoridae > Alligator > Alligator sinensis. Next base: position 155,217 of record NW_005842895.1, read on the forward strand.
GGGTGAATTGCTTTTGGTTAGATGTAACCTACCTGGAGCAGCATCATGTACTCGAGGGCAGTGCTGCCAGGCCTTATAAGGGTACTGTACAGATATAATCTCAGTTATACAAAATGATCTAGAATACACCTGCTTAAGAAAGCATAAAAACTTACTGGGTTTCTACACTTCAGAATGCAAAGAATTCCTGTGGACCTAAACTTGGACTTCCGTATATTTTGCAAATGAATCTGAGCAGACAAGCATCCCTGGAAGGGGCAAAACATGGCCCACAGGCCAAATCTGGCTGCAGAGGGACTTTGTTTGACCTGCAGTGGGCCCCCTGGTCCCACCTGGCCCAGGAACTGTGTGGCCTATGGTGCATCCCACTTCCCCCAGGCATGCAGCAGAGCTGGGGGTGCTCTGTGGCTGGACTCCAGTTCTAGGCAGCCCAGGCAGCAGTGGCTACTTCCAGATGCTGCCATCACTGGCCCTAGCCCCATGGAAAATGGCAGGGACTTGTGTGCACAGCCCCAGGACCTTGGCCCACCCTGCAGTTGCTCCAGACTCACTGCAGCCAGAGCAGACCAATGTTGGAGCACCCGGGATCTACACATGCAGCTCTGACCCTGGCTTGCCCTATGCCTGCTCCAGACTGCCTGCTTATGCTGAGCAACAGGAGCAGCAGTGGCATCTGGGCAGAAGCTGCTGCTGGGTATGCGGGGAAAGTGGTTACTTCCCACTCCCTGCTGCCAGGCCCTTCTTGCTATGGATTCTCTCCACTGCCATTGCTGCCCTGCTAGACAGCCCAGAGGCACAACTGGTAGCAGTAGTGATGGTGGTGGATAGGAGCTATAGGACAGCCCAGGTGGAGGCTCTGGGAGGCCACAGCAGGAAGGGCCTGGCAGCAGTGATGGGGAGGCAGCTGCTTTCCCCACATGTCTAACAGCAGCTTCTGCCCAGCTGTCACCACTCCTTATAGGTGGGCGGGCCACAGCGGGCATGAGGTGGGCTGGGGTCATGGCTGTGCACGTAGATCCTGGCTGGTCCAGAGCTGGTCCACTCTGGCCAGGGCAAGTCTAGAGGCAAGTCTGGGGCCAAGGCTTGAGCTGGGGCTGTGCACTCAGTTGCTGCTGGGCACTGGTGGCAGTGGCAGGGAGGAGCTGCAGGGCAGCTAGGCTCAGAGCTGTTGTGGAGGGTGTGCTGACCAGTTCACGATAGTTCCCCAATACTGGCTGTGTGGCCCATGGGTGCAAATAATTCCCCACGCCTGACCTAACTCCTGCCTAAGCTCCATTTAGATTCAGATATAGGCTGGAACAGTACCTAAGTCTGCAGGGGAGGGCTGCTTCCATTAGACATTCTCATAGCATGCTTAATCCACACCAACAGCATAGAGCTCAACATGATGTACAGCAAATATTGTCACCTTTACTGAGAAATATGGTTGTAGTGGCAGGGACCCACATTGTACACTACCCTAAGAGTCTGAAGAATCTCCAGCAAGTTGAAGACTGGACTTCAAGGCCAACTTCAGTCTGAGGGAATTTAATCCCACATTTTTCATCTCCCAAAAAGTCTTTGTAGATAGACTAGAATAGAATCTTACATCAGGAGTGCTTAAGCCCTGGCCCATAGGCCAGAATTATCCCACAGAGACATGCTATACAGTTTGCAGAGCTCCCCACAGGTCCAAACTTTTGGCAGCAGGGAAGGAGTGTCAGCTAACTGCCCTGCTGTCAAATTTGCAGAGCTAGGGGAAAACCCTTAGATCAGATAGCATGGCTCTGTATGCTAGATATCTCACAGCTTGCTGCCTTGTGGCGCTGCTCTCTGGGGTTTTAAACTTCCAGTTAAGCCACTGCCTCATCAACATCTTTTCTGTTGCTGCTACTTCTCAGCAGGGATGGCTGCCCCCTCTTAAGTTTTATTACTCCATTTGATTTTGATCATGTCATGACCCAAAGGCATGATCTTGTGTGTGCTTTGGCACCAGAATTATCCCCGCCAAGTTGCAGCTTCATTGCACGGGAGAGTTTCCTATTGCAGAGGAGAACCCCGGTGCAGGGACGAGTTTCCCGCCTCTTTACAGCTTCTTTTGCAGGGTGCATTGCTCAAGTTGCAAGAGAAATGCACGGTGCAAAAGAGTTCCCACCACCCGTATGCAAATTCGTTCCCCGCTATTGGCTAGTTTAAATTATTCCCACGTGGCGGCTAACGATTGGCCTGTTAGCCGTATAAGAGGCTTGAGCAGTTTCCGCTCAAGCTGAAGAGGACTCCACATCCATTTCGTGGGGACTCTGGATACACGGCAGGGTAATAGAAACCCTGTGTGAGATTCAGAGGAGCGTGGCGACCTGATCCATTGCCCACCTCTTCCCGTCTTTGAGCGCAAATTTTATAAGACGTATCTCCGATTCCGATTTTGGTGGCGCGTTCACCCAGAGCATCCGGAGCTCTGTTCCGTGGAGCCTAGCAAACTCCACGTGACCGTTCGTGTTGTCTGTGTCTGTAACCGCAACTCAAGCTAGTTTTCCAGCCTACACCACTGCCATCTCGGTGTAAGTAAACAATCTTTAAAACTACCGCTAAGCGTTTGTGCCTAATTCCAGCTCGTCGCCCTCCCTCTCTGATCCAGTGTGCCCGGGCTGCTGGCCACAGCCCGTGTGCAGCACGAAAAAGGGCTCGGGTCGCTCCCGGCCCGCACAGATCAATGACATAAATAATAATAATAGGGTTGATAATGAATCCATAAAGCAGAAGACAATAACTTTAAAAGACTGAATGATTAGCTATGCACAACTGCCATTTGTTAAATCACTGTATAGACTGTGAAGTTTTCATAAAGTATAGCTACTGATCTCATAATCAGAAATATTTCCTTTAAATTGATGTATTAACATTTCATCCTTCAACAAGAAGAATCTTGATGGCAGAGGTTGTTGATGAACGTGGAGACTGACAGAGAACCTGAAGAAAAGGAGCACCTCATAGATCAGAGCTCTGTCAACAATACACTACATTAGCAATTTCCTTGATAAAATGCAGCCAGGAGAATGGAACTCTAACAAATGACAAATTTGTTGTCACTTCTGGAAAAAGATCTTCCGACATATCTCTTTGAATAAGAGGAGGAAAACAACAGATACACAGACTAACAGTTGAAATTGGTAGGATTTTTATCACTGATCAGAGCAAAGCAGATGGATATATTATGCAGGGTCACTGACTAGGGTCCAGGATATCTAAGCCATACAACCTGTCAAGCATGTATAGGAGTTCATATTTTTAGGCAGCATATTTTTTGAAAGCTGTAAATCTTTACAAATCACAAAGGGACATGAAGATGTGTATTCTTTGATTCCAAAAACTGACTAGAAGTTATCTCAGTAGTAGTGGATAACTTTGGTAATTTATTGGGTTATGAGTAGGGACCTACTTAATTAATGATTTTGCAGATTTTGCAGAAACCACAAAATCTGCAATTGTTTACAAAATCAACTTAATGAAAATAAAATGCTAGCTCCCCAGTGGGATTCAGTGGTCCTGTCTTGCAGTGGATATTGCAGCCCACCCTGGAGGGGAAGGCACCAGCTGATAGGGGAGCATGAAAGGCAGCCAGCAGCCAAGATAGTGGCAATCCCCCTGTGCCCCCAGGCCTCTCTGCCAATCAGCGGTGAGGGACAGGGTTGAGGGGAAATGCCCATGAAATTGTCTCTATCTGCTGTGACCAAGCTGAGAAAATTACTGTCTTGCTGCAAATAAAGTAGGTCCCTAGCCATGAGTGATAAAATCCTAGTCTAGTTTATTTGAATGACAGTGTAATTCCAGAAAAATTACTGTCAATTGAACTTGGTCATTGCAGGTGGACTTTTGGATAAGCATATTCAAAACAAAGAAAAAAAAAGTAGGCTCCATAAAGGAAGACATTGATGAAGAAAACATAAAAAGCGTGATGAATATACATCTAGAATATGAAAACCAAGAGTAGTTCAATAGCTGTATTCTTTTTGAACAATGATACCTTAAATATAATACTGTAATGATACCTTCAATATACACTGTAAATATAAAAAATACATATGGCTTCACATTTGGAGGTGAACCATTGGGATATATATCACAATCATTCAGAGGACACCAGAACAAAATTCTAAATCCAATGGATTCAGTCTAAAACCAGTGAATTCCAATTGTTGCAGTTTTTAAGATGTTGTAGAACTCCAATAACTTTTCAACTTCCAACCTTCCTCCCAGATGGTTGTTCCTTTTTAACAGCAATCACTGATTTCTAGTATGGCACCAAGAGCTCCAATATCAGTAAAACTAAATTTAAAAAACTAACTTGAAGCTATCATTTTCCCCCACTGCTCTCCAATCTTCCACCAAGCACAGCCAGAGAGAAGAGCTCAATCTATTTCTATGCTTGTATAACATCAAAGAACACGATATTCCAAATGATACCCATAATAATATTGTTATTAATCATAAGGGCAGTGATTAAGACCAAAGGTAAAATGGGACTTAATTGTGTGTTCAGGCACATAATAAAATGTTTTTGTCCTGAAGAATTTATCAATCTAGGCAAGAGAGACAAATAATGGGGAAAAGTATAGCACGTAAATAGAGTGAACCAAGGGATAGCAGCAAACCTCACATTAATTCCTCAGTGTATTTTTTGGCACAAAGATGTTTTTAAAAAGGCAATAAGCTAAACAGAAAGATATGATGTGACATGGGATATTGAAGGAAAGAGCTGAGGAGGATGGCACAAGAAAGAAGGTTGTGTAAGGGAAGGTAAAGGAGATGCATGAGTGAAGCTGAGGAGAGAGAATATGAAGGAGGGGGTGTTGGATCAAACAAAAGATAAGCACAAAGCAGAGAGAGTTCACTTTACCATGTACAAACATTGTAGAAAGTCTCTGCATGTTTAGTTGCTTCTGCAGCTAATCCTGCTAGCAGTTTTTCTCCCAAGATCACTTGGGTTGGTGGGGAGTGAAGGGGAAAATAGATACTATTGGGGTTCTAGAACCTTTAAATCAGTGGTGAGAAACATAGGCTCTGGCAGCAGTTGATTCCCCAGCCAGGGAATACAGGGGGCGGGACTGCTGGCAGGCACTTCCAGGTACCCCAGAGGGCCTGATTGGTTGAGGAGGAGGGAGCAGGAATTTTAAACTGCAGTCTTTAAAAGCTATGGCTTGACATAGCTGCTGTCACTTGGGGCCAGGAGCTGAGTGGGAAGCCAGGGCCAGGAGCTGAGCAGGGAGCTGGGCACACCTAGGCGTCCGCGTGCACATGTGCCCCCTTACTGACTTGGAAGCAGCAGCAGCAGCGCAGAGGTAGCAGCGGGGGCAGCAACAGCTGATCCCCATAAGGTAAGTCGGGGCAGAGGGAACCAGAGCAGTGGAGTCAGATCTGGAGGGGAAGCCCCCTGGTTCCCTTTTTTGCTGAGCCGGGCAGGGAGCTGTGTGCGTGAACAGAGTGCGCAAACAGGCGCGCTCTGTAAAAGTGTGCCAGCAGGTGAGCAGGGAGGGCCGGGTGGGAGATTCCATTCAGAGTAGGGCAAGGGTAAGGGCAGGGGCTCCACAGGAACTTAAATAAACAGTACTTGATATGACGGTCTCAACCTGGAGTGCTGCTGGGGCCCAGGGGGTGCTGCCTACCCAGGGCTTGTCTGAGGCCTCCACCCAGACAGAGCCCTCAGGGGGGCTAGCATCCCCCTCCCCCTCCCCCCAGGCCTGCAGGGGTTGCCCAGCAGGACCAGGGGTTGCGGGGAGTGGGGGCCCCCACACCTGTCCTGCAGGTGCCCATGTTAGGGCCCTGGACGTGCAGGTGAGGGAGCTCCAGGAGGAGGTTAGCAGACTCAGGTGCATCAGAGAGGCAGAGGATGAGATTGACGGGTACTTTCTCTCCCTGCAGGGCCAAGCACCTAAGGGAGATGCACCAAAGGGAGTAGCACCCTGGGAGGCACCACCCCCGATGGAGTGGCGGACGGTTCCCCCCAGGGCAAGGGCTGCTCACAGCAGTCTGGTACCAGTCTCCCCAGTTTGGCTGCGGAACAGGTACGAAGCCCTGGTGACACTACAGGAGGAGAGAGGGGAAGAAACCATCATAGAGGAGGACACTTCACATTCCTCATGCCCCAACCAGACTGAAAGTGCTAAGCTGACCCAGAGGAAGAACCATCAGGTGATCATCATAGGGGACTCAATCCTGAGAGGTACAGAGGGTCCCATCTGTCGCCAGGACTCCTCATGTGAGGTCTACTGTCTACCCGGCACCAAGATCGAGAACATGGTGGGGATGATCCCAGCCATTATCTGCCCCACAGACTACTACCCCATGATCCTTATCCATGTGGGTATGAATGATGCAGCCAGGAGAAGCCCTGATCACCTGATGTCAGACTACCAGGCACTGGGGAGCCTGCTGAAGGAGATAGGGGTGCAGGTGGTGTTCTCCTCTATCCTACCAGTGAGCAGATGTGGAAGGAGATAAGAGAACTGCATTGGTGAGGTCAACTTCTACTTCGGAATTGGTGTCTCGAGGCAGGCTTTGGCTTCCTGGACAACGATCCACACATCATGACAAGGGACATGCTCAGATGGGATGGGCTGCACCTTTCCCCCAAAGGTAAGTGTGTTTTCTCATCTAGGTTGGTGGATCTCCTCTGGTGGGCTTGAAACTAGGTTTGTTGGGGGAAGGGGATGACGTGGGCATAGGAAGCCTCAGACAAGCAAGCCAAGCATCGCCTGCAGGAGCAGCCCAGCCTAAACCAATGACAAGAGAAACAGGTAATCTGGTAAGTGACATAGGCCTGGATACTGCTGGGATTAGGGGGGCGGAACTCTCTTCTCGCCAGTGTTGAGACAGAAAAGGATCTTGGAGTCATCATTGATGCCATAATGAACATGGGCCGACAGTGTGGGGACGCGGTCAGGAAGGTCAACCATACCTTGTCGTGCATCCACAGATGCATCTCAAGCAGGTCCAAGGATGTGATCCTCCCCCTCTATGCGACATTGGTCAGGCCACAGCTGGAGTACTGTGTCCAGTTATTGGATACAGTACCTGGAGGGATGCGGCCAATATGGAGAGGGACCAAAGGAGGGCCACCCGCGTGATCAGGGGTCAGCACGGCAGGGCCTACGAGGAGAGGATGAGGGACCTGAACCTGTTCAGCCTCCAAAAGAGAAGGCTGAGAGGGGATCTAGTGGCAGTCTACAAAGTAGTCAAGGGGGACCAGCAGGCACTGGGAGAGTCCCTGTTCCCCCGAGCACTCCCAGGAGTTTCAAGAAACAACAGACACAAGGTAGAGGAGGGTAGTTTCAGGCTAGACATTAGGAAGAGTTATTTCACTGTCAGGGCGGCTAGGACCTGGAACCAATTTCCAGAAGAAGTAATGCTGGCTCCTACCCTGGGGGTCTTTAAAAGATGGCTGAACAAACATCTGACCGGGGTCGTTTGACCCCAGTACTCTTTCCTGCCATAGCTCTGGTGATGCTTTTCAAAGTGGCCATCTGCCCATTTCCAATTTTGAAAAAAAGGTTGAGCACTCCCACTGTAAGCTAATAGTTTCATAGTTTCATAGTTGGTAGGGTCAGAAGGGACCTGAGCAGATCATCAAGTCTGACCCCCTGCCATGGCAGGACAGAGTACTGGGGTCAAACGACTCCCGGAAAGGTGTTCAGCTAGCCTCCCCTTAAAGACCCCCAGTGTAGGAGCCAGGACCACATATCTTGGAAGTTGGTTCCAGATCCTAGCCACCCTGACAGTGAAGTAGCGGCTCCCGATATCTAGTCCAAATCTACCCTCTACCAGCTTGTGACCATCATTTCTAGTCACTCCTGGTGGTGCTCAGGGGGACCAGAGACTCCCCCAGTGCCTGCTGGTCCCCTCTGACTAGTTTGTAAAGGGTCACTAGATCCCCCCTCAGCCTTCTCTTGTGGAGGCTGAACAGGTTCAAGTCCCTTAGCCTCTTCTCGTAGGGCCTGCCCTGCTTCCCCCTAATCATGTGAGTGGCCCTCCTCTGGACCCTCTCCATGTTGTCCACATCTCTCCTGAAGTGTGGCACCCAGAACTGGATGCAGTATTCCAACTGTGGCCTGACCAGTGTCACATAGAGGGGGAGGATCACCTCCTTAGACCTGCTTGAGATTCATTTGTGAATGCATGACAAAGTGCGACTGGCCTTCCTGACCTCATCCCCACGCTGTCGGCCCATGTTAATTTTGGCATCAGTAATGAGTCCAAGACCTTTTTCTGCCTCTGCACTGATGAGAAGGGAGTTCCCCAGCCTGTAGGTATGTTGCTGGTTCTTCCCCCCTAGGTGCAGTACCCTGCACTTGTTGGTGTTGAAACCCATTCTGTTCTCATCCGCCCACCCCTGTAACCTGTCTAGGTCCAACTGCAGCCTATTCCTCCCTTCTAGCATGCCAACTTCCCCCCACATCTTAGTGTCATCTGTGAATTTGAACAGGGTGCTTTTTGCCCCCTCATCCAAGTCGCTGATGAAGATGTTGAAAAGTGCAGGCCCAAGGACCAAGCCCTGCAGAATCCCACTGCCCACATCCCTCCCGGTTGAATAAGACCCGTCCACCACCACTCTCTGGGGAGGCCTTCCAGCCAGTTAGTGACTCATTTGACTGTGTAGGTGTTGATGCCACAGTCCCCTAGTTTTTTTAATGAGAATGGGGTGAGAGATAGTGTCAAAGACCTTTCTAAAGTCCAGAAAGACTATGTCCACTGCTACCCCTGCTTCAAGGATTTTGTGACCTGATCACAGAAGGACACCAGGTTGGTCTGACAGAGACCTGCCTCTAATGAACCCATGTTGGTTGCCCCTAAGCATAATCTCTCCTGCTGACGCCCCGTGGACATGCGCCAGGATCATTCTCTTAAAAATCTTACCCAAGATCGAGGTAAGACTAACTGGCCTATAGTTTCCTGGGTCCTCCTTCCTCTCTTTTTTGAAAATGGGAACCACATTGGCCCTTTTCCAGCCCTCTGGCACCATGCCAGAACACCATGAGTGCTTGTAAAGCCATGCCAGGGGTCCCGCAATGACCTCTGCTAATTACCTCAGCACTCTGGGGTGGAGATCATCAGGACAAGCTGATTTAAATATGTCCAGTTCCTCCAGAAGTTCCCTGACTAGGTCCTCGCTGACCCTAGGCCTGGGTGCACCTCCCCTGGAATCTACAGGGGTCCCAGTGGCGGGGGTGACCTGGTCCCTGCTCAGAAAAACGGAGGCAAAGAAATTGTTAAATAGGCTAGCTTTATCATCTGGTGCGACGACCAGATTTCCTAGCGAGTCTTGCAGACCCCACGTTACGCGGTACCTTCTTTTTACCCCCTATGTATTTAAAAAAGGACTTCTTGATGTCCTTGATCTGGGTAGCTAGTCCCAGTTCCATCTCCGCCTTGGCCTTCCTGACCAACCCCCTACAGCCCCAAGCAACCGAAGTATAGTCCTCCCTGGTGATGGCCACTCCCTTCCATTGGGTGTACACCTCCTTTTTAGTCAGGAGACATTCCTGTATGCTTTTGTTGAGCTATGGGGGCTTTTGCGCTTTCTTTCCCCATTTGATCTGTGTTGGGATTACCTCTCTTTGGGCTTGGAGGATCGTCTCCTTAAGGAACAACCACCCGTCTTGGACACCTGACTCCTCTCCCCTCCAGGACCTCAGTACCCCCCCGATTACTCTCCTTACCTCATTGAAGTCTGCCCTCCTGAAGTCCCGGGCTGCTGCCTTGCTGCAGGCCTTTGCCACATTGTGCTGGATGGTGAATTTCAGCAGGTGCTGATTCAGGTGGTTGAGCAACTGCAGACCCCTCACCAGGTTGTTGCCTGTGGCCAGGACCAGGTCCAACAAGCCATCTCCCGTGGTGGGGCTGTGCACCTCCTGTGTTAGATGGAGGTCCTGTATCTCAGCTAGGAACCTACTTAAGCGGTCAGAAATGTCTGACTGCTCTTCCCAGTAGATGTCTGGAAAGTTCAGGTCACCCATGATGACTACATCCTTTGACCTAACTACCTCCGTGAGCTGACTTTAGAATTCTGGGTCTAGCTCTTCCCCTTGGTTGGGTGGTCTGTTGTAGACCCCCCACCATTAAGTCCTTTTCCCCTTGACTCCCTTGTATTTTAACCCAGAGCACTTCAGTGTGCCCCTCCTCTGACCTTGTGCTACTTGTTGAGGATGTGTATTTCACCTTGACGTAGAGCGCCACACCCCCACCCTTCCTCCCTGTCATATCTCTCCCATACAACCTATAGTCCTTGATATTCACTGCCCTGTTGTGCGTTGGGTCCCACCACATTTCGGTGAGCCCCACTATGTCTTGGTTGGTTTCAACCTGTAGGAGGGTAAGTTCCTCCTGCTTGTTCCCCATACTATGAGCATTTCTGTAGAGGCATTTGAGGCCTCCTGAAGATGCGTGCACTGGCCCCCTAATGACCAAGATGCTGCACCACTGACGATTTGTGGACTGGCTTTTCACATTATATCATTAAGTCATGTGCCCAACCCAAGGTATTGGATGTCACTGAAATACATAAGATCATTAAATGTGAAATGCATACTTACCATTAAAATTATATTGCCAAATGATACTTCTGGGAAATACTTTTGTTTCATTTTGGTTTTAATTTGTTTTTTAGATAACTAATTTGGTAGCATTAGGGATTGCAAAGAGCATTATAGCTTATCAATTACTAAAATAGTTTTGATCTAAAAATGAGCTACGGGTCATGATTAGAATTAGAAAAACGAGGGGGCGGGAATCTCTTGAATATTCAGTTGACTGCATTGAGTGAAATTCTTCAAATAAACTGAATGCTGTAAATGTAGTTTCTGTATCACTAATAACTAGCAATAGATAGCCCCAACTTCTGCCTAATATATCTAACTAATAAAAGTTATTAAAATAGCACTTAGGTATACTGAAGTTATGCTGATATTCATAACAGTTTTCCTATTCTTTTAAATGTACCATTGAAGAATGGAGAAGATAAAAATGTTATTATTGGAGAGTGGTGCCCTACCTTCTGTCTCTGAAGGCTGGATGAATGCCATGGAGTCAGTGCATCAGAATCTTCTGTGCATCACTCCAATCCCACATGCCACATACCCAATCTCACATGCCCAATCCCACATTTGGCTGCAGCCTGGCAGAATCTGCTCTAATGTGTGATTGTCGCACCCCAGCAGAACTCCGCATCATGTGTATTCAGTGTTCCTGTATTTCAAAATGGCAGCAGACGTGCTTTACCTAAAGCTTGTCAAATAAGCTTTAGTTAAAGCACCCCCACTGCCATTTTAGTGTGGGACACTGCATACATGTGACACTTTGGGTGCTTTATTTAGAGTGGTTCTCAGAGCCATTCTAAGTAAAGCACCCCTCCTTCACCCCGAGCATATGTATGTACAGATGATCTGTTGCCTGAACTCTATCTACTGCTACTGTGGCATAGGTGCAGGCTTGAGTTCCAGTTGCTACAGTTCAGGGATGGTCTTCATAGATTTCATAGACATTAGGGCTGGATGGTACCTCAGAAAATCATCGAAACCAGCCCCCTGCCCCAGGGGCAGGAAGTCAGCTGGAGTCATGGGAACCCAGCAAGATAAACATCCAAATTCCTCTTGAAGGCAATCAAAGTAGGTGCTTGAACCACCTCTGATGGCAGGCTATTCCAGACCTTGGGGGCTTAGACAGTAAAGAAGTTTTTCCTTATGTCCAGCCTGAAGCGGTCTTGGAGGAGTTTATAACCATTTGACCTTGTTATCCCTTGGGGCACTCTAGTGAACAAACATTCCCCCAGATCTTGGTGAACACCCCTGATAAACTTATAGGTGGCCATCAGATCACCCCTGAGCCTTCACTTTTTCAGGCTGAAGAGTCCCATAGCTCTCAGCCTCTCATCTTAAGGTCTGTTTTCCTGACCTCTGATCATGCTTGTGGCTCTTCTCTGGACTCTCTCAAGCTTCTTCACATCCTTTTTCAATTGTGGAGCCCAAAACTGGAGATGGTACTCCAGCTGCAGCCTCACCAAGGCCGAGTACAATGGGAGAATGACATCCTGGAATTTGCTTGAGAAGCATCTATGGACACAAGCCAGCATTTTGCTCACTTTACTAGCAGCAGCATCACATTGAAGACTTATGTACGTTTTATGGTCAGTCATGATCCCCAAGTCCCTTTCATCCACAGTGCTAGCCAGCATAGCACTGCTGAGCTTATAAGCATGCTGTAGGTCTTCCTCTACCCTGGTTGCAGCCCCTCAACCATCAGCATGGGCTCCTAAATGACCCAGTCTTGTACCTCTCCAAATTGGGTCCCAGAGCTCACACCCTGCTGACCTGCCTAGATATACTAGCATCTCCCAGCAATAGTCGCCACCTATGCCCATACAACAGCAGCTGGGGTGCAGGGTGTCCAAACTGTGTCAGGCAATGCTTTTCTTTGGGGTCTCAGGTGGTCCACACAATATTCCACCACAACCCCTGTAGCAAAACACCCAGTTTTTTCTTTTTTTTAATTTATTCTAAAATGCATTCCCTCCCCTTCCCCAATCATTTCTGACTTTTTCTCTCCCTCTCTATTCCCTAGACAAGTATAAATAAGCTAAGGTGTAGGATAAGCATTAACATTTTATTTTAGGTAGCAAGTTTTATTTTTATCTCCCCTCTTTGAAAATAAGTGCCCTGCTATTTTGATATAGATAGCCACTGTTTTATAAGTGATGATTGTTATGTTTGTATTGATTTTTTTTACTGCTTTTATATTGTGTTATTACTGTTTTAGGCCTATATATGTAAGTTAGTATAAGTCATGTCAAGTTTTCATCTTGTAATGTCAAGCCTCCATTTTATCTCCATGCCTGGTTGTGTAACTTATGACTCATATTACCCCTCCTATGTAACTTGGTTCCTGAATGAATGGGGATAAATGAGGGTGCTTGAAAGACAATGGCAATGGGTCTAAAAATAACTCCCTCTGAATGACCGAACCATCAACAACAATACCTGGACCAATGACCCAGCCCTTGGAATCACCCTCAGCATTCAAGAAACAAAAGATGAGGCAACCCACCATTTTTCCAAGCTACACATGCTCAGTAAGAACACCTGGAGCCCTCTGGAACAGGATTGACATTGCCTGGACAGGCCCTCCCCATAGGAGATCAGAGATAGTCTGCCCCATAAAAGAGGTAGTGAAGACTGACTCTTTGAGACGCCCTCTCCATCTGGACCAGCACCATGCCACACCACCTATCCACCCAGACGCCCTGCTGGTGACCCCCCTCTGGACAACACCTGCTGGACAAGGACCCCTTTCCAGCCAGGATGCTATCACCCCCTACCCCCTCTTCAAAGAAGGACTTGGACTCTGTTTCTCTTCCCTACCTGGACTCCAACCCTTCCACTGAGTCTCTTTCTCCTGCTGTCATTGTGTGTGTGTGTGTGTGTGTGTGTGTGTGTGTGTACCAATAACTTCATGGGGCTGTGTACTGTGTTTAATGAACCTGTTATTTTGAAACCCTGAGTTGGGTTTTTGTCTGTTTCCTGACTGTTTCCTCCTTGCCACCACTTCTCTGCCCCCACCAATCTCTAAGCTGTCAGTCTATTTCCAGCCCCAAGCTCCCAAGTTTCTGCCTCTTTCTCTCTTTCCTGTCTGTCTCTTCCTTGCCACCACTTATCTGTGCCCTCACCCAAAATCTCAGCTGTTTGCCTCAGTTTCCAGCCCCAATCTACCTTAAGTAACCCCAAGCCTCAGTTATTCAGCTAGCTTCTCTCTAGTCCACCGGTTCTAATCCCAGTTCTAGCAACTTTAACTCTCTCTCTCACCTTAACCTTCCCCCAGATGCCCTAAGCACACACATACATACCATACCATCCAAGTTAGGAACTTACCTGTGTAGGTGGGTTGTATGTGTGTGAACTGGTGAGTGTGTGTATATATAGAATATGTCATTGTGTGCATGATATACAAATTAGTGATCTAAGTGTGAGGGTATGGACAATTGATTTTTGTTTAACTTTTCGGGTGTAGAGTGTATGTGCTTGAATTGGTGATAGGTATGCATGTGCCTAGACTAGTGTGGATGTGTATGTGCCTGAGTTGGTTGTGTGTGTGTATATGCACCTACTTGATTTGTGTGTTTGTATATGTGCAGTTGTGTCACACCCTCCTGTCTAACAGAACAATATTGAGATCCTGAGAGTTGGCCTGACCCCACAGGGCAACACCCCCATGCTCTACCCTGCTCTGCCCAGAGAGAGGAAGTAGCTCTCTACAGCCAGAACTGAGTGCATTTACACAAGCAATTAATGCAAAGCAATAAACTGTGGAGCACTTTGCTCCTGAGTGAACTGTTCCCGAGCACAACATCTTCATGTGTGCACAGGATTGTAACACTTTGAGCCAGCAGCCTCGGGCTGGCAGCAGGCTTGGCGGGATCATCACTGGACTCCAGTTGGTGGTGTTGGGCAGCAGAGGGACTGTCTGGGGCACAGGGATGCCTGGAAGTGTCAGTTTGTTATTTCATACTGTAGCTTAATGCTCAGGCTTAACAGCATAGGATCTCTCTCCTCCATCTACTGGAGTGTTTTGTTCACATAGCTCTGAATGTGCAGAGCTGTGTGGCTAGGCACCAGTCAGGAGTCTGGCCCCCTGCTGACAGTTCATGACTTGGTCAACATTTACACATGTATTTCACTACAGTTAATAAACTCCACCATAAGACGGTAATGTTTGCCTGCTCAGCCAGGTCCTGGCGTTCTGCCTTCAGGCCCTGCAGTGACAGCTATACAGTGTCAGTAGTCACACGGCATGGGGCCATCTGGGGTGCGCTTTCCTCCACCACTTCTGGGGGCTCTGATATGACTGGCAGCTCCTTGGCCTGTGGGGCTTCTCTTTGCAGGACCTGTGAAGGCTGTCAGATTTCTACCAGGACCTTCTATGGTCCTGGAGGCTGGTCTCTGCCCTCAGGTCCCCCACAACATTCACCCAGGGCACTGACCTGCTCATTAAGCCCTTCCTCTGGAACCCCCAGCTGGAGATGCCAATGGCAGAGGCACCCCAGTTGTGACAGAGGTTGAACCTGGCTGTGTCACCCATTTTGGAGACCTCCTGGACTATTATTGGTGGGAGTGGGTGAGCCCCAGCCTCACAACACTCTCCGCTTCACCACTTGAGTGGGCTGCAGGACACCAGACCGGTCCACTTTTCCATTATCCATCGCTGCCACCTCTACCTGCTCATGTGCCACACTGTCCATCATGCCACACTCATGTCCCACCCAGACACCAAGTGGTGGGACCCGTTCAGTGACCGCATGGCTAGGGCACCTCAGTGGCTAAGTCTGTACTGCACCCTCATCCCATGAGCCACTGGGGACCTCAACTGGCAGCTGCTCCATGGAGACATCGCCATGGGCATGTATGTGGCAAGCTTCATGGACACCCCACCTCCTGCCCCTTCTGTGGAAAGAGGGAGACCCCGGTGCACATGACCCTTGAGCACACCAGGCTACAGCACCTCTAACTCCAGAACCTCCTTCTGAGGTTCTGGTTGAATTTCAGCCCCCACCTTTTTGTTTTTGGTCACCCCATCCATGGCCCCACCAGGTCCCAGGACCTCCTTGTCAAGCACCTTCTGGCCCTGGCCATGTGGGTCCTGTACTTGACCAGGAAGGAGGCTCTGACTGGGAAGGTGCCCAGAGACTGTGGGACCACTTTCTTCCCACTTGTCTGTGCATGTTTCTGGACAGAGCACTAGTGGGCAGCATCCACTGGCTCCTTGGATGCCTTTGAGAACTGGTAGGTGTGGCCTGGGGGGTTCTGCCCGATGTCCCCTCAGGTACACTCATTTTCATGTTTTGACCCTTTGACCCTCATGTCACTCCTGTCCTGTTTTTTGCCTTTGTTGTCCCAAATATTTTGTTGTAACATTCACCCATTAGTCCCCATACAATAGGGGTTACTAGTTAGCCGGGTGGGCCCTAGGGCCCATGGTATTTGAATGTTACAAACAGGCAGGAGTTTCTGAGGCTTCTTGTACCAGCTGAACTGCTGGAGCAGCCCTGAACTAGAGTGGCCCCTGCAACCTCTACTCACTGCAGCAGTCTGGCAGTGGGGGCTGCTGCCTGGCTGTGACCTGCTACCACCTTCAACAGCATCCACCACCTTGGACCTGTGACCCCATCAGGCCTAGATGGGGACCGCACAGCTGCTTGGGCTGTGTTATGGGCACTGTAACAAAGCCTTGCGCATCTCTGAGCTAGCTGCCAGTGGGCCATGGCTGCACAGTTTGGCTGACCCAAATGAACAGGAAGTCAATCACCTCATCTGCTCTCTAGCTGGGTCTCTGGTGCTGGCCCTGGGCAGGATCCTGTGCTTAAGTTCTGCTACTTACCTCACCAGCAGGGATCCTGGTGTTCCCTGTTTAAAAATTGCAAATTCTCTGATAAAACCTCCAAAATCTCTCATTAAAGCACCCAAAATCTGTGTTCTTCCATGATTAAAATGAAACACCACTATATATAGAGATAGCAATATTGTATTGATATATTTACAATTTTAAAGTGATTTGGAAGACTACCGGTGCCTCTATCATCATAATAAAATGAATTCTAAATATTTATACACAATGGTGTTTGCTTTTGGGTTTTTTTATAATAGAAAAATCAAAGCTTTCCCTGTCCCCTTCACTCACCAGGATGTGGGGTTCTGAACAGCACTAGAATGCCAATGCCCTGCCCATGCCCATGCCCTTGCCCCTCACTCTCAACCCACAGCCCCAGCAGTGCCCCTCACTACTGAACCACATCCCTTGTTTGCCCCCCACTAGCTCCCTCCTGGCATCAGGTCCATCCTGGGGGACAAGGGAACTCCAAGTGTAGCATGCCCAGGGACTGGTGCACAGGGAAGCTCCATTGTGGAGGACACTAAGATAACTACTTTCAAAGGAGCTCAGGGAACAGTTCTCCCACAGTGAATCAAGAAATCAGGGGTGTCAGTTGGGGGACTCAGGTGCCTATACACTAATGCCAGGAGCATGGGGAACAAGCAGGAGGAGCTATCCCTCCTACTCTCTAATGGGCAATATGACCTTCTAAGGATTATGGAGACCTGGTGGGACTCCTCACATGATTGTAACATAGCCATAGGAGGCTACACCCTGAACAGAAGGGACCCAGTAGAAAAAGAAGGGTGAAGGTGTAGCTGTCTATGTGAGGGAGCAGTACACCTCTCTGGAGGCTGACATTGGATCCAAAGATAAGCAGCTTGAAACCCCCTGGGTCAAACTTCAGGGGAGGGAAGGGGGTGGTGAAAATGACCTAACTGTAGGCATTTACTACAGGTCACCAAAACCAGGGGGAGGAGCTTGATCTGGAGTTCACTTGAGAACTGGTAGAGGGACTCTTGAGAACTCTTGAGAACTGTCATACAAGGGACACGGTTATCATGGGCGACTTCTATTACCCTGACATAGACTGGGAGGAACACTTGGCTATGTTGGATCAGTCACATAGCTTCATAACCTGTATGAAGAGCTCTTTCTGACCCAGGAAGTGCAAGGGCCAACTAGAGGGAATGCTTTTCTAGACTTTGTCTTGGCCAAAGGAGCCCATCTGGTGAGCGACTTGAACACTGAGGGTAGCCTGGGTGATAGCAACCATGAGATCATCATGTTCACTGTCTGCTACAAGGTAGACAAACCAACTAACAGGATTGAAATCCTGGACTTCAAAATGCTAATTTAAACAGGCTCAGTAGGGGAGGCAAGACGGGGCCAGGAACTGAATGAGAATGGAGTACATGAAGAGTGGTCATTCCACAAGGATGTGATCCTTGAAGCACAAAAGAAGAACATTCCTGTGCACAGGAAAGGCAGCAGAAGGACTCCTAAGCCCCCTTGGCTCAATAGAGATATCATGGTCCTCTTGAAAAAGAAGAAAGAGGCATACACACAATGGAAACTAGGGACAGTCCTTAAGGAGACTATATGCCAGTGGTCCAAACATGTAGGGAGAAGATTAGGAAAGCTAACTGAATTCTAGTTAGCAATGGAAGTCAAAGACAATAAGAAGTCCTTCTTTAGGTATGTAGGGAGCAGAAAGAAAACAAATGGAAGTGTGGGACCCCTACTTAACACCTTGGGACAGCTGACATGCTGAATACCTCAGGACAGCTGGTAACCAACACCCAGGAGAAAAACAAACTCCTGAATGCCCAGTTTGCTTTGGTTTTTCACTGGACCAAGTGGAAAAACATGCAAGATAAGGTTCACATGAGGTATGGTGGGAATTACAGCCTTCCCACTGTTGCAACTGAGCTGGTGCATAACCAACTAGAAAATCTAGACATTTATAAGTAAGCAGGACAGGATAAACTGCACCTGAGAGTGCTGAAGGAGCTGGCTGAAGTCATTGTGGGACCTCTGGCAAATCTTTTAAAAAAATCATGGTGTTCAGGGGAGATCCCTGAGGATTGGAAGAGGGTCAACATTGTGCCCATCTTCAAGAAGGGGAAGAGGGAGGTCCTGGGCAACTATAGGCCAATCAGCCTAACTTCTATCCCAGGGAAAATCCTAGAAAAACTCATCAAGGAGTCTAGGTGAGACTCACTCATAGAAGGTAGGATTCTGAAAAACAGCCAGCATGGCTTTCTCATGGGCAGGTCCTGTCTTACCAATCTCATCTCCTTCTATGACCAGGTATCTCACCACCTGGACATGAGTGAGGAGGTTGACATTATATACCTAGATTTTCAAAAGGCCTTTGATCTATCCATTGATATCCTCATAGGAAAATTGGAAGTGTGTGGGCTTATCTGCTTGATGGTTCAGTGCATGGGAAAATGGTGCAAGGTAGGATCCAAAGAGTTCATATGAATGGATCTGTGTTGTCCTGGCGAGAAGGGGCCAGTGGCATCCCTCAAGGGTCTGTGCTTGGTCTGGTGCTTTTCAACATCTTTATCAATGATTTGGATGTAGGCGTGAAGATATCACTGACCAAGTTCATAGACAACACCAAGTTATGGAGGACTGTGTGGAAGGGATGGGTCATGGGTCCTCTGTCCACCCCACACATGGTGCACAGCTCCCCCCACCCCCTCACAGTAGCAGCCAGTCATTGGCCATTGGTGCATTCATGGCCCACTGCTGGCAGAGCCCCGCAGTGGTGCATGGTGCTGCCTGAGACACAGGGGCTGCGTGTGGTGCATGGAGCCAGCCTGGCCCACTGGCATGTGCCTTCAGGCAGGACTAGGTCAGCTCCTGCTGCCACCCGGGGCTCTTGGCACTGTACTCAGGAGCTGCACACCATCAGGCCAAGCCAACTTTATGGGGGCAGAAGCTGGCCTGGCTTGATGGTGCACAGATTCTGCATGCAGTGCTGGGAGCCCTGGGTGGCAGGAGGAGCTGGCCTTGTCCTGCTTGAAGGTGCATGCCAGTGGGTTAGGCCTGCTCTGTGTGCCACATGGAGCCCCTGGGTCTCAGGTGGTACCACGTACCACTGTGGGGCTCTGCCAGCAGTGGGCCACGAGCGCACCAATGGCCCACTGCTGGCTGCTACTGCTGCAGGGGAGACTGTGCACCATGTGGGGTGGGGGGCAGATGGGGGATCCACCCCTCCCACCATTCCCCCCATCCCCACAGTCTCCCCCACCCATGTGTCCTTGCTTACTGGAGTCAAAGCCTGGGTCTGGGCCACTTCTGCCATCCTTGCCCCACTTCTATTTGCTCCAATACACTGAGGTAGCATGCTGGAGAAGCAAAGCCACACAGCAGGCATTGAGACATTCTGGTCAAGTGCACTCTCTGGAGGACCCTGCCTCTATTTACTTCAGGGCAGGCTCCAGGAGTGCACCTTGCACTGCTTGTTTCTGGCTTCTTCTTATTTTTAATACTGGAATTTCTTGGTATCAGACTTAGAGTCTACACTGCAAATGTGCAGCTTGGGGAACATTGTTTCATTCCAAGTATGCCACCTGTGGTGTCTCAAACTGCTTTGAGACACTGCAACAGGCACATGCTTGCTCATCTGGATGCAGCCTTAGTGTTCAGTATTCATCTTACTCTTCTTTTTCCTTCCCATAACTATATTTACTAGCTTTTTTAGTTCTTTTGATTCTTCTTTGCTGTCTCCAAAGTTTTCCTTTACCTTACCATCCACACCTGTAAATTATTGTTCAGCCTTGACATACTCTTGACATGATCACTTTAAATGTGTTCTGTTTGATTCCTTTGCTTCTTGTTTCATGCAATGTATGGCTGCTAAAGCCATCCTACCCCTCACTTACAATATGTTACCTTCTTTACTCCAGCAATCATCCATTAGTTTCCTACCTCCCATTGGTTCAAATCTATAATTCCTTACTATAATATATAAGGCTCTGCATAAGCTCCCTCCCCAGATAATTCTTATTCCCATTTCTCCTTATGCTTCCCATTGTTCTCTATAATCTTCCTAATTCTTTCATGTTGAAGCTTCATCTTGGTATTGTTTTGCAAATTTCAACATGCCTCCTCTTACACCTAGAACAATCTCTCGCCTGCCCAATATTCTCCTTTGTTTCTTCACTTTGTTATCATGCCTCTTCCATTCATCCTTCCTTATATATTTTCATATATTCTCTATGTTTTCCTAACAACTGTCCTGTATCTGACATTGTTTGTCTTTTTTAGTATAAATTGCAAGTCTTTTGTTGCAGAAAAGTTATAAGTAAAAAGCCATGTAAATGTAGAGCTCACACAACTTAAACAGTTTAATACATCTTGAATCTATGGCTGGGATTTAAATATAATCAATCCAATATACTCTCTGTGGAAATTTGATAAAGTACCTTTTGATGAGGAAGGAGGAATATATTGAGTAGATAAAAAATTATATACTTGTGGGGGTAGGGAGGAGACTTATGTAATAGGAAAAAGCAATGGTGATAGAAAATACTGTTTTATCTTTCAAGAAGTATTACCTGTTTGCAGGTTCATTGCATATGATATAAGAAAACAACAGTATGATATTCCAAAGGACAGACCCTCTACGTGTTCATATAATATCAATACCAGGGATGAACCAAAATCATTGTGTGGTACTAAATTTTTAAAGCCCAAATTATTGGCTGACTTATTGATGTCTTAAATAATTACATTAACCTAATCAACCTAAAGATCTCCTTGTAACTAAGTTAATGGCTCAGAGCCATAGTTCTTGCTTAGTGATATAGTTCATATGACCAGGTTCATCTCAATTAGAACTGGACTGAATAGAATGGGATTACAAATGAGGACAAATATTCTACTTCTGAAATTACGTTTCTGCGTTGCCCCCATATGCTGCAAGTAAATGTCTAGTCAATTAACATATTTCTGTCTCTGGCATTTTGAGTTGCTGCACCTGTTCATGTTAAGAGGCAAAAGATCAATATTGTATTTAGAGCTGTCTGTAAATGACACTAAATGGCCTTGCAGCCAAGACATCCCACAGAATAGGAATTGTTTAAAGGTACTAGAATGGCATGGAAGTATTAATATCTTTCATAAAACCATGTTTTTTTTTTCTGTTTGTGGGTTTTTTTGGAGACCATTCCTAGGAATGTTACTACGGACACCTCTACATGTGCAGTGAGGCTGGTCCTACATGCTGTAATTACAGTGTATCATAGCAGGCTTGATTAATTGAGTTTATTGGAGTGTGGTAATCACTTCATGGGGAAGCTGATACATGTGATGCTCCAGGTGCTTTAATGAGAACAGCTCTCAGGATCACTCTCATTAAAGCCCCCCACACATTTGCTCCTGGAGCACATATATAAATGCCCTAGGATCCCAATAAATTTATCACAGAGGTGGAAGTTATATTCTGATTATGAAAATCTGATGCATGTATATGGAGTAGAAGCTGGGCAAGACTCCTAGGCCCAAACCTGGACTCAGGAGGTGTGGCTATCATAGAGAAAGAGTTACAGTTCAGTACATTTATTTATGCTTATTTTCATATTTAAATTCAGGACCCCAAATCCTTTTTATGCCTTCAACAATTCTGTGTACAGTCCTACTACCATGCCACAAAGAAAATTCTATTTATATTGCTTCGATACTGCATTCAATAGCATTTTTAAAACTTTTTTCCCTTAGCATGTACTGGTTCAACATGAATTTTCACAAATGTTAATCTGACATCAGGCTGACATCACATCACATTCCAAAACTTCCACTGATTTTCTCTTAACCCAGGGATGTCCATCTGGCAGCCTGTGGGCCATATGCAGCCCCTGAGGGTTTAGCCTGCAACCTTTGGCTTTCTGACCAGGGTGCTGCTCCTCTCATCACTCTAGTGGCTATTGCCACTGGAGTCTCCAGATCTCACTCTCTTTCTGCTCCTGTTTCCTGCTTTTGCCCTTGGGATATTGCTGTCCAGAGTCAAGGGATTTCCAGGGCTGGGCAGGGAACCAGAAACCCTTCATGGTGTGGCATTGCCTGGCTCATTGCAGGACACCAACACAATACAGTACGGGGAGTGGGGGCAGAACATGTGGTGTGGTGTGGTGTATAGGGCTCAGAGGCACTGATATGCTACAGTGCGGGGAGACAGCCTGTGATGCAGCAGGGAGATATGTAATATTGTATGTAGGCATGGGGCTGCTGGCACTGTGCAGAGGAGGTGGCATGGAGGGGGCAGGAGTCTTGGGCACATTTGCTGTGTGGTCAGGGGCAGCCCCTGGCCCCTCAGAAGTTGGACAGCTCTGTCTTAAATTATTTAACCCCTATATTATCATGTATTTTTAGCCCATTTAAAACTGAAAGACTAAATAGAGACGGTCAACTTTCTTCTTCAGGTATTGACAAAATATATTTTTGGCAAAAAGGAAAATGTTTTCAGCTAGATTTTTTTAAATAATGCATTCCAATGGGGGGGGGGGGGAACAAAAAAGGAAGGAGGAGAGAAATAACTATATATGTTGGAAGAAGGAAAGTCCATTTAAAAACAAGAAACTTCAATCAAGAACATTTACATTTCTTAGGATTTTTTTCACAGAATATACTCACCACTTTTTACTAGTTCTAAGGCTAATGGTTACAAATATCAACCAGGGCAACTGTATTTCAGCTGTGGTCCTGGGGCTTCCATCTTGAATGTACGGTAAAATGTTACCTCCTGAAACCATCATGGTTTTGATGGTGTCTGCTGATCTGGGATCTGTGCGGGCCGGCTCCCGATCCCATCCTCGCCATGTGCGAGCCGGGCCTGTCTTTGTGCACGCGGACTGTGGCCAGCAGCCCAGGCACGCGGGGTCAGAAGGGACCACGGGGCGGTAAGGTACGCGCTTGACCGCAGAGTGGTTTAGGCTCCGCGGGTTTGGCAATTCTTTCCTCACGGAGTGGCTGAATCTCCATGGGTTCTGTTCGGTTCCCAGGTCCCCCGGAGCTGTTAAGACTCCGTGGGTTCGAAAATTGGGTATATAGGATAGGGATACGTCTAGGATTGCGCTCGGTGACGGGGAGAGGCTAGAAGCTAAACAGACCTCCGTTGCCTGCTTAAGAAAGGTGCGTTGGGTCCGCAAGGGTCCACATCGCTTGGAGATCTTCACACAGCGCGAAGTCTCCTCCTCCTGGTGAGTTCTGTATCTCTCCAGGTTTCCTCTCTCTCCGACTTGGGTGGAAACTACCCAAGCCTTTTGTACGGCTAGCAAGCCAATAGCTAGCTGCCACGTATGCCTACATTTAGAACCGGCCAATAATGTGGCACGAATCTAAATACAGATGGCGGGAACTCCTTTGCACCGTGCATCACTATGATGCAAAAGAAATGCACCATGCAAAGAAGGCTACAAATGGCGGGAAATACTCTTTTGCACGCGGGGTCTCCTATTGCAGCAGAAAACTCTACCGTGCAAAAAAAGCTGCAATTTGGCGGGAACATAATTTAGTGGTGCCGAAGCACACAAAACCAAAAAACCACAACTTTGGGTTGTGACAGGATCATAGTATTTGAAAGCTTAAAACTGCATACACTACTTTCCTCTTGTAATAAAAGCACAACTGTTAGAGGAACAAGAGCACTTACAGCAGCTGTGTGTGTGTACTAGACATTACTGTCTAGAACAAACCTCCCATTTGCCCGGATGCAAAGAAAGGAAAGGAGTATATAACAGTGATGGAGTGGTGTTTCATTGGGTAGCATGAGAGGAGGGGACTGGGAGGGAGATTAGAGGTTTGAAGGACAAAGGATTAATAGGTTTCTATTTCTAAGACAATTATGGGGACTGGACCCAAAATCTGTTTGCTACTCAGCAACTGATAAACACAAATCTAAACAGCAGTGTGCCAAATATATACAGTTGAACATGGGCCAGCATGGATCCATCTGCAGTAATCCAGGTGCCAGCTGCTTTAGTTATGGTGGGATTCCAAGGAAAGGGGGTGGGGAGAATCCCATTTCTCCACATCTCTGATTTCTTCCATTATCATTCTTATCAGTTTTGTTTTGTAACAGTACCTAGTATGGGCCCAGTCAGTCATTCTCCTAAAAAACAGTGGGACCAACCTTTTTGGCAGGCATGCCACAAATTAGCCTTGTACCCTCCCCAAGTGCCACTCCCAATCCCCTCCCTTTTCCTTTCCCAATCTGCTCCTCTGCTTTTTGCTCTCAGGCAGGTGCACACAGGCTGGTGTGCTGCTCCCCTTTCTGCTTCCTTGCCTGTGTTTTCTGCCCAACTTGCTGCTTTGATTTCTACTTCCTGTCCCATCCGCTGCTGTCCTTCATGTCCTCTTCCAATCTGCCCTGTGCCATACAGAGGTTGCCTTTGCCACTTGGGGTAGCCATGTCACAGGTTGGCTACCCCATTCTAAAACTTCTAATCTGGGTTATCTAGAAAGGCTGTGAATGAGAGGGACCTCTTAGGAACTTAGTTTTTAGTACTCTCTACCAATGTCCACTGGATATCTTAGCAAACACCAAGCAGGCCTTTGAAGTGACTTTTATCAATTTATCCCAATGTGTGTTCTCACAGTTGCTACACCTATTCAAACTTTAGTTGTTAAATTAACTAAATTTATATGAACTCTGATTTTCTACTGGACATCCACATTTATCCTTGATGATAGTTGCTGCAATAGCTTGTTGAGAGAAATTAAATGCAAAAAGTTGTGATTAACAGACAAGCCAGTGACACAACATGAACGGAAACATCAATAACTTTTGGGACCAAATCTTGACTCATGTGAATTAGGATGGCAGAACTGGATCCCCTATTCACTAGAAAAAATTAGACCCTGATCCAGCAGAATACTTAAGTAAATACTTAGCTTCAAACATATGACTAGTCCCTGTGGGTATTTCTACATGTGCTTCTATGGCACCAGTGTTACTGCGCCATCATTTAGTACTTCCAAAAAGTAGTGGCACAGTAACAGCCCGCACTGAACCATGCTGGCAGTGCATGGTTAATTTTAGCCGCTATGTTGCCATAGCAATGCACTATAGTGAGGGAGCACGTCGCCACGGCAATATGGCTGTGGCATTATGGTTTGTCCTTGGTCACCGTAGTGTTTTGCTATGGAGACATAGCATCTCATGTAGATGCTCTCTGTGTAGCCAATAAATTTACTCATCTTGTAAAGTGTAAGCATATGCTTACTGGATGAAGACCTCAGTGTGATGGTCCTCTAGTGAGCTGTTAATCCATTTTTGATCATTTATATTTCCCCTTATTTCTTTTCCTGCTCACTGCATTTCTCACCTCCATTTAAAACCTTCTCCAATTCCATGACAATGGTAGTGATGGGGTCACATATCAGTATAACAGGGTCCAGAGAGCTGAAAGCAGTGAGTTTAGCACATTTTCACAATAAACAGATATTGATGTTCATAACAGTCACTTGTGAAATATTATGACAACAGAATATGGCATCTTATCCATTCCCAGTGATTAATAGAAGATATTGCATAGAGTTATTCTGGCCTCTTCTAATTTTCAAGCTGAGTGTTACATACTAGGTATCTAATTCTATAACTTGAATGGGCAATTACATAGTCTTAGAGAATGTGGCGTTGTTATTGCTCTATAATTTGCATATTCATCCAGCACATTTGTAATATTTAAACTCTCCAATAGCAGGGTTAGAGTACCTTTGTGTGGCACATATTCATCTGAATGGAGTAAGATTTCTGTCTTGTCTGAAAACACTAAAAACGTTGCTCTCCTAATGAAAAACCTGTTGCTCTGTGAAGCTGCATTCAAAATTATACTTAGTGATTGAGTTAGAAAATTAAGAGGTTAATTTTCAGGGTGCTTAGCTCAAGGAACTTTTTATTTGTGTGTTTTTAGCTATTCCTACAGGCAACAAATGCCAAGCTATTCTCCGTGGCTTTAGCTTTATAACATCCAACATTGTACAAACATCAACATTGTTTTTCTTATTTTTATCTTTTTGAGGCCTTCTACTCTTTATTGCAATTTTTCTACAGTACTGTTGATTCAAATCTCTTTTTTTTTAAAGTTAGACATCTCCATTTCAAAAAATATATATTAAATGACTAAACACTCAGAAGTTCTTTTTCTTCTGGCAATATGATATCAATGAAATGTATGCAAATTCCTATTCAGGTCTTTATATTCCACTCTGCTTTTATCCAAGTATTAGCTTTCATAAACTTTACAGTATTTATTTAAGCATACATAGTATAATCAAAACCAGAACATACTGTAATGCCTCACTTTCAAACCGATTATAATCTGTAATAATTACATTTCATGACATACTTAAGAGGCTTGCACACAAATTTTAAGTCCTAGACATTTACGTAGAGCCCAGTTTTGGAAGCCCCCCACCCCCTTTTTTAAATAAGACCTAGTCCAGAATTGTAAATACTGACCACCAACAACTCAAAAGAAAGTCAGTGAAAAATGTAGATGCCCATCATGTTAAAAAACAAAACAAAATAAAAACACACCTTGGCTGTCTACAGTTAAATGCTCAAATAAGAAGCTGCATTTGAATGAGTTTAAATAGTCTGTTCAAAGTTACACAAAGTAATTGCAGTGCTAGAGAAATAACTTAGTAATACAAATTCCCACTATAGTATTCCTACTATCCCACTATGCAAATTGTCTTTTTCCAAATAATGCTTTTGCAGTATTATGGTGTTAGTCATTACAATTTTGGCCAAAGATAGCAAACAAGTGCTACAATTATTTTGGTGAAAGATTTTGGCATTTCAGATATATCACCTGACCACTACATTTTGGATTTTACGTTTTAAATGAGGACCAATGTCTTTGCAAATATATTTTGGCTGCATTTTTCCATTCACTATCCTAAAACATGAAGTTGACATTAAATGCTCACACTGAGGCTAGGTACAGACATCCAAAAGGCCAAGGTAGAATTAGTCTAAGTTATGAGGTTTTCTGTAAGTGGTATAGTTTAGATCGGTAAAGAAAAGGACACACATTTGCCCTTTGGTGGGAAGGGGGAGGGGATAGCAACCTTAGACCAGGTTCTGCCAAACTTCTCTTCTGTTAAGGGTATGGACTGTTTTTGTGTGCTTAACTTCTGTTCTGTTATGAGTATAGACCAGTTTCCAATCACTTATATTGGTAAAAGTGTAATGTCTATACCTTGCCTGTATGCCCCAAATTAAACAAAGATAATTAACACTAACACTTTAGCTCCTCGTTGCTGATATAACAGTGAATGATAGAACTTTCCTCCTTAATCAGTGTTTTGTAATCATATATAATGTCTAGTGACAATTACTCAGTTTATTGAAATAATTAAAAATATATAGTATAGTAATACCAAAAGACCCCAGTCAGAATTGGGGTCCCTTTACACAAGCCACCATCCAATAAAGCTAAAAACATGCTCACCATCCTGGAGCTTTTATAAACTATATTACTGGTTTCTCAATGTGCAGCTAGAACAGCAGCAGTTGATGAGGTTCCCTTAGCAACCACATTTCTAATGAACAAACTCCTGTCAGCACTTGCTCTAAGGTTTAGAACTTGTAGGCAGCTGAATTTGCTTGAGAAGCTGACTGAGGTAACAGTGGAGATAAAGATCCTGGAGAGGAGTTTTATTTTAAAATGAAGCACTCTAAATTCAGTATATTTTAGAGGCCCCCTGGTCTCAGGTTGTTATATTTTACAGGATAGATGTAATGCACAACATGATTTGTAAAATATTCTGGAGTTATGGAATTCAAGTTACATGAAATGTTAATAATAATGAGAATCAGTCCCATCTCACCCACCCATTACTAATGTAAGACTTGATAAACTATTGTAATGTTCATTGTTATTTTTTAAATCATTTTAACTAAATTCATCTCTCTCAGATTCCCAAAAGATATATTATTTATTAAACAAATAAAATACAATTACTTTCATGAAGTATTAATAAGGCTTAGAAATTTCTTTAGTTTTCCAATTTATCCATATTGGAGCAATATTATGGCTCTAGTTATGTAATGCTGATGTTTACCAGTTTGGACACTGGCTGTGTGCACACATTCAAATGATCTGGGAGAATTCTCCCAGGTTTGTTTTGGTAGAAAAAAAAAAACTGAACAGGAGGCATCTGAACAAACAATTTCATGCTGAGCCTTTTAAACCCAGAGACCTTGCAGTGCTGCTGCTGCACAGCCAGGGGGGCCTTGTACACACATCTCAGTGTGCTTTGTAGAATCCCTTAGTCTGTTACTGAAATTGTCAATTGCTGAAATCACGAGCGAGACTTTATGAAGTGGGATAAGGCAAGGTGCCATGTTTATTGATCATATGAGTTAGACATAGAAGTTTGGGCACATTTTGGATTTTACGTTTTAAATGAGGACCAATGTCTTTGCAAATATATTTTGGCTGCATACACATCATTACACACAGGCATACACATACACAAAACAACCATTTCATCCACACATACACCAGATATAGTTACCAGCAATAGTTGCTCAATATTAGCTCAGGGTGTCCAACCCAGGCTTACTGAGTAGATGATGATGATTTGAAGATAGCAGATTTGAAGATAACAGCTGGAGTGGGGTGAAAAGATGCATCTGTGCTCTGATGAAATAGCAGTAGAGAAAGAGACTCACCCAACTTGGCATTTTCAAAGTGTTCTTTTATAGGGATTGGCATCCTTTGTTTCAGTGCTTTGGGGTTTTTCCATACCCAGTTTCTGTTTTGGCAGTTGTTCTTCTTTTGTCTTCAGCTTATATTAGCCTTGGAGTGTTTTTGCTGCCCGTCTGGCAGGATGGGTGCATTCCTTTTCCTTGTTATCTTTTTTGTGCCCTAGGCCCCAAAGGGATTCTTCGGCCATTCATTAATTAGTTTACTGACTGGTAACTTACATTCGGCACCTTGTTGCTTACAGAAATAGTTAAATCTTCTTCTCCCATCTCTATGCCATTCTGTCACTATTCACCCTTTTACACACACACATACGTAAAGGCTCTGCAGAGTTTATTCACTTGTGTTAAGCAGAAGGATACAAAATGGAGTTTTCAAGTTTCTTATAGGACAAGACTAGCAAGGTTATATTTCACTATTAGTACACTGTATGTTAACATCAGCTACATTAGTTAATTTCATGCTACAAGTCTGCCTGGAAACAAGTGGCAGTAGTGCACAGAGTAGCCTTGATTAGTTGAACCAGACTGCTCACAGAAAAATGTGGGATTGTGAAAGAGGCATGTTCTTCTCCCAGGTTGGCTGGAGCATCAGAGTCCAGTAAGAAACACATTGTCTTCCTGGGGTGAGGTGGGGCTGGGAGCAAAGCACCCTGGGATACTTGAGGAATGTGCAATGGCTTCTCTTAGAAGAGAACATGTACAGACATCTACTTTTCCAGGAGAAACTATCCTAGGAATGATTTTACCTTGGTTGTTTCCAAGTCATTTTTCTCCCAGAGTGGCCTTTTTTGCTCTGGGAGAAAAATGTTGAACATCTGCACTTTTTTTTCTTGGGGGGAGCAGTGACTGTCCCAGGAGAAACTGAATTTCTGTATGTGGCCACTAATTTCAGTGTAAATATCTTTATAGTCTTTGGAGTAAATAACATATACTGTAAGTATTTTTAAATTCTGAAACCATACTCTTCATGTAATACCAGAGTCAGGCTCCAAATGAGCTCTTTCTATTGATTGCTCATCTACTCTATTGTAGGCATAATAGATTTTTGCAAGATGTCAACTGAATATACTTTAATAATTCAGTTCTTTTATTATTATTCTGCAAATCATTTTAACACATCATGTCCAGAAATGCAGGGGGGCAGATGCTTTACATATGTGGTGAACTACAGTTCATTGTATAACTATAGAATTAAGTCCAGAACCAATAGGGCTGGGGTTGCCAACCTGCAGCACACATGCCACAGCTGGCATAGACAGCCTTGGTGTATAGCATGCAGCAGACTGGGGAGAGGACAGGCAGATAGTGGCAGATAGGGAAGGAAGCAGAAAGCAAAGCAGCTGATTGGGCAAGGGAAGGGTTGTATGGGAGACTTCCGTAGGCCAGGGACTCAAAAACAGTCCTCAGCTGCTGCTGCTGCTGCTGCCGCTGCTGCCACCGC